>NW_015151099.1:132607-136810 GCF_000732505.1 Cyprinodon variegatus
AAACTTTGAATCAATCTGACCTGATGATCTGGTGAACTAGAAGGTGACCTGAGATGACATGATGTGAATTGGCGCTATAGAAATAAACTGAATTGATTGGATCAGATTATGAAAAGTTCATGTAATAAAAACCCAGCAGTGCATTCTATAAAGCAAAGCTCTACTTAACGAGTCTGTGCAGCATCTAGAACCAGAACAAATGGAGATCGTTTATCTATTAAAACATAATGAGATCTACGTCTTAAGAACAGAAAAACGCAGCAATAAACTCTGTGGGCCGGTTTCCATGGTGACTGAGGCAGAGAGGTGATTCTCAGAGAGATCTGAGAAGTTTATCCAAGTTTTTCTTTCTTTTTTCCATAAAGAGGTGAGAGAGATAAGCTGCTCTGACCTGCTCTGTCTGCTCCTCCTTATTCTGGTTTCTGTGAGGCTCAAAGACGATCACTACTTTATCCGTTCTCTGTCCTCCTGAACTCCTATCATGGGAAAAGCTTTTTATTTTAATGTTTCATTCATTGTTTTTGCTCCAGTCTGTCCTGCTTACTATAAACACGATGTGCGACTCCAGACTGACTCTTTCCCCGTCAGATTCACAGAATTGATTTAGTACTTTCCTCCAAAGCAGATGTGTTTTACTTTGTTACTGTGTCTCTCTTCCTGACAGACCCATGAAATTGCTGCTGAATATCTGCGTAGTCCAACTAAAATAGACCTGGGCTCTATCTCAGTCGGAGTTACGCTGCCCCCTGCAGGAAATCCTGCCCATTAACTTTCAATCAATGCTAAACGCCATGACCTCTGAGGGAGGATTTTCTGTTGGATCGAACGCAGAATCAGATTCAGTGTGTTCTGGTCTGTTGATGCTTCTGACGTGCTTGAATAGATTACTAAAGCTGGTTTCCAATTAAAAGCAACTAACCTGTATTAGCATATATAATGACCCCCTACATTAAAGGTAAAAACAAATACACTTGCTTGTAATTTCAGGATTTCATGCAGTATTTAAATAATAGAAGATGTATTTTCCCATTAGCATTTCACTGATGTCTCATTTCTGTCTGACTTAATGGGGGACAGTTGAGATTCCCAACAAGGGAATAAAACTGCAAGATGATGGAGAAGCACCAAACATGCAGGAGGCAGAATGAGGCAAATCTACAGAAACCTACCTCTGACAAAAAAGGCACTAGAGCAGCGAAAAATCAGGAACAACACAGCATCTCCCTTGCTGGACAGAGCATCCGCTAAAATGCTGAGCTGTGCAATTGACTGAAAGCTAACTTTGAAAACATTTTATTTACACAACCTTTCCAATGGGTTGTTCAATAGTGCTTCACCTTGGGTTGCAAACCAACCCTTGGTAACGCCCTCCTTTCTCCCAGGATGTTATTGTCTGACTCATTGTGTGACTAAACTAAACATTTTGCATTTTAAAACATGACATTCAAAAATCAAACAAACAAATTTTATCAAACTGCAAAGGAAGAGAAAGATGGAGAGGTGTTCCTTTTTTTCAGGGTCGTCCTAAAAGATTTAATTTACCTGTTTGAAGAAGCATGCACTGTTTCCTTTAGCGTTAAAGAGTCAATCAGAGCTTTAGTCAGCTGATCACTCCCCAAATATTTAAACCAAAAGATGAAGAAAGCTACGCCATGCCTGCACTACCTGCTGTAGAGTTTTTGGAGGAGTCCTACTCGCAGCAGCTAACCCAGCAGTGGCAGACGGCTTACATAAATTCAAAAGCATATTACATATATATTTAAGCACAATTTCTTCAGATTGAAACCACTGACTTCCTCTTTCTTACCTTTCCAAGTGGCTTGGTGTTGCTCTCCCAGGAGGGGGGTACCTGGTAAACATCTTGGCCGGTTGCAGTACCTCCAGCTGACGCAGTAGCCTTATTTAGCCCTACAGAGGGGGGCACCTGATAGATGTCTTGTGCAGATGGCTCAAATGGTCTCTGGCCTAGAGCTGAGGTCTTTTTAGGGGGTCCTGGTGGGATCTGTGTGGAGGATCCGCTCGGACCTGATGGAACTTGATATAGACTTTGGGAGCTCACCTTTGGGCCATGGGAAGGGGGCATCATGTAGACAGAGTCCATATTTGACTGTGCAGGACTGGGGGTTGAGTATGGGGGGTGCATGGGTGTATAATGAGCTGCGGAAAGGGGCTTGGTTGGGTACACTGGTGCAGATGGAGTAGAGATGGCGGGCGTAGATTGGGCATAGGCGCTCTGAGGAAGGTGGGGTCGCTGCAACTGGGGGGTTGAACAGGAAGATGCTGGATCTGGTGTTGTAGCTGTGACCTGCTGCTGCTTACTGTCATACATGCCGACCAGGATCTTCAGACGATTCCCTGGAACGATGCCTTGGCGGCCGTGAAGAGAGCAGAGCCACCATCCGTCCAACCCCTGCGTGTCCCGCTCCAAAACCGTCATGATGTCGCCCTTACGGAAGGAAAGCTCGTCTGGAGACTCGGCCACATTGTCATACAATGCTTTGGCCAAGACGTTCTGCCAAAAAACAGAAACAAGCAACTCTGATTACCAGTCAATTAATAACTAGACAGTAAATCCATCAATTCATGTGAAAGGTAGCACACACGAATTCCCCATAAATACGACAGTGGGTCAGACATCACAGGGTGGAAAATGACAAAAAAATCAATGGCAGTCAATAGATGAATGTGTGTTTGTGGCCATGTTTTAAACAGTTTTCTTGTAGCCTCACATCTGACAGACAAAGATATCAGCAGAAGTTGAAAGTAAGATGAGGAGGAAATGAAATATCCAAAAAATGCAGAACAGTGGGTCCTAAGGGACGGGCCTCTGGTCTCCAGTGCTGTTTTCATAGCGTCTCTTAAGGCCGGAATGGCGCTAATGTCCGACTCTACAAGCTCCTGTCCTTTTATTTGTTCTGCCATGCTGGCAGTGTAGAGGCTCCCTCTGCAGACCACTGGCCTTCTGAAATCCAACATTCGTATGAGAAAACGTACCAGAAATCCCTCTAGCATAAACAAGACAGCTGGTGAACGTAAAGCTGCAGTTTCTGCTCTAAGTTTATTGTTTCCCCTTTATCAGTTTTCTGTACTCCTGAGCTCCTACCATGGGTAAAGTACACTGTTTATGACCACCTTACCGTGTGATTCAGAGATTTTACTCTTTGTTCAGCAAACAACGAGCTAAAGGCAAAGCACACCCTAGAGAGGTTGCAAGTCTATCACAGGACCAACACAAACAAAAACTGCCTGACCTAAAAACAAATTGGGTTTTAACAAAGCAGAACTATACCTCTTATTGGACCATTCCTATATGGAGGATGTTTGCTCTAACGTTTTTAAAACAGAAACGTTAGAAAAACACCCGGTGGTCAAAGAAAATATATCAGTTCATTACAGAATGGGTCGATTATATAAAAATATAAGGAAGCTTGAGGAACCATCCTCTTTAGGGACGAAACTTAGTAGGATGGTAAACAGGTCATTTAAACAACAAGAAACAGCAGCAGATCCTCTCTCTGCCTGTTGCTCTGTCCGGTCTTTAAGTGAGAGCATTTCCTCAAACACAATGTGACATGAACTCACATAAAGCTGTGAAACCTTAAGGCCATTGATGGGGAGGAAGTTTGCAGAAAAAGGAGCTTTGGCTGCATCAGGGCAACAGAAGAAGCACTGCTAGGATCCTTTATGAGGATCTACCAGTTAATATCCAGGTAACCTTACATAAATGACAAATAGAATAAGCAAAAATCCTAACATGGAGCCTTTGGATGGTGGATGGTTTTATAAATCCAGAAACTAGTGGTCATTCTGAGGGAGAGGGTGTGTTCCTGTGTTTGGATGGATGGATGGATGGATGGGTGACAGATGGATGATGGATGGATGGGTGACGGATGGATGGGTGATGGATGGATGGATGATGGATGGATGGATCAATGGTTGGATGGGTGACGGATGGATGACAGATGGATGGATGGATGATGGATGGATGGATGGGTGACGGATGGATGATGGATGGATGATGGATGGATGGATGGATGACGGCTGGATAGATGGATGGATGATGGATGGATGGATGATAGATGGATGGATGGGTGACGGATGGATGATGGATGGATGATGGATGGATGGATGGATGACGGCTGGATAGATGGATGGATGATGGATGGATGGATGATAGATGGATGGATGGGTGACGGATGGATG
>NW_015151099.1:137282-138641 GCF_000732505.1 Cyprinodon variegatus
GATGGATGGATGGATGGATGGATGGATGGATGGATGTCGTGATCATGGGCGTGATGTGACTGTTTAAGGACCAACCATGGTACAGGAAGTAACCGTCTGACCAACAGGCCCAGTTGGACACATTCACTAACCTTAGCCTTTTAAAGTCTAAAAACAGGTTTGATTTCTGGGTAACAGGAGGAAGATCTCAATTTGTCAGACAGATAGTGATAAAGCACACGGCCACATTGATCTGACGTATTTATCTGCATTAGTCCAATCTGGTGTGCAGGTTGAAGGGCCAAGTGACGCAGCCATGCACGAGCTGGAAGTCAGTGTGCAAACAGAAACACCTTCAGCCTCAGTGGAACGCTTTGAAACTAAATCAATATTTGCCTTTGGCGTCTGACCTCAGCCGTCTCCGCTCCTCCTAAGCGTCAGAGTCCAACCCCAGTTATCAGGGCCTGGTACAGGCGGTACTGGCTCCGGGCCCACTCACTCTCACACTCAGCCTCTGAAGCATAAAGTCCTGCCAATCTGAAATGGGTCTTTGCTTTGGTAGCTGAACCATTTCAAGCACTTTCTGGCTGCTCTGTGTTTAGGATGCCAAGTCAGTGACAAGTTAAAGTGTTTAAAACCCCAAATTTATTTAAGTTCAAAGATTGTTTTTAAAAACAAAGGATGGAGCTAGAAATAAAACAGTGAAGAAAGACAGGAACAAATCAATACTAGAGTAGAAATCACTTAAACACTATCAGGGAAGGGGAAGTGTAAAGGAGATGAGTAACGCAGAAATCCTCCCATTCCTCTGAGGATTCAGCGCGTCCTTCAGCCACCCGCTTCTCTGCCCTTTCCTCCAAATTTGATATGAACTCATTTAGACTTGCTGAGTCACACGTTCCAGCCCAGTTTAGACTCTGGCTTCTAAGCTTCCTTATTCCTGTTCTAACGTCGGCGTCCATTCAAGCAGACTTTTTAGACACAGGAGCCTCTAAAAGCACAACAATGGAGATACAAGAGCTCTGGGAAGATCTTCAAAATGCCATTCCCTACATAATGCCATCCCCTCAAATAATGCCATCCCCTACATAATGCCATCCCCCTCATATAATGCCATCCCCTACATAATGCCATCCCCTACATAATGCCATCCCCTCACATAATGCCATCCCCTCACATAATGCCATCCCCTCACATAATGCCATCCCCTACATAATGCCATCCCCCTCACATAATGCCATCCCCCTCACATAATGCCATCCCCTCACATAATGCCATCCCCTACATAATGCCATCCCCTCACATAATGCCATCCCCTACATAATGCCATCCCCTACATAATGCCATCCCCTACATAATGCCATCCCCTACATAATGCCA
>NW_015151099.1:140961-143701 GCF_000732505.1 Cyprinodon variegatus
TATACAAGTTTCACTTTTTAAATGGAATTACTGAAATCAATCTACTTTTTCATGATATTCTAATTTTATGACCAGCACCTGTAATGCCATCCCTACATAATGCCATCCCCTACATAATGCCATCCCCTCAAATAATGCCATCCTCTACATAATGCCATCCCCTCACATAATGCCATGCCACAATGGGACCCCGTTTTCCACCTGGATCCCCGCTCTTTCTGGCCCTCATGTCCCTCCGTTGTCACACAAACTGGCCCCCACTTCCTCACCCTCTCGGCCGTATCTAGACCCACAGCGAGTTCCTGATTGGCCCTCTGGCGTTGTGGTGATGAATAGCATAGTGCAGACCATGCTTCAATATGGGGCATAAATTAAAAATATTTGCAACACACTGCTGCAGGATGATAACCAGACCTGTAGGCTGGATGTTCAGACACAGCCTGTTATAACTGTTTTTATAAATTTGCAATATACTTACGTTTTTATTTATTTTTTGTGATATTATCAAAGTAAATTTCTCAATTTATACAAATAGTTAAAGGCAAAAAACTTTACTTTTCTTTATAGATATACAGTAGGTGGGCCTATATTCAGGCATTAAGGGGTTCCATGCTAAACGGATACATTTTCAGTCCAACTGTGGATCAATTCCTGTTCTGAGTCGGTTTGCCTGTCAGCAAATGTCCTGTTTTTAATGATTTATCACCATTACTATTTATTTAATAATTAAGAGATGAGTTCAACCCTAGTGCAAAAACCTTTTTTTAAATATTTGTTTATATCTACTATTCCCATTTTAAAGATGAAGGGGAAGCGTGTTCACTGAGCAGAGAGTAATGAGAACAGCTGCTGGAGCGAGTTACGCTCAGACAGGTCGCTCCTCTGAGCAGGTGTGTGTGTGTGTGTGTGTGGGGGGGGGGTTGGCTGGGTCTGTGTGTGTAGGATGGAGGGGTGGGGGAGATGTTGGGTCTGTGTGTGTGGCCTGATGTCCTTTGTCTCTTGCCTCCTATTTGACCCCCGGGGACAAACACTGCTCTGCCCCAGGAGATGCTGGGATCCGGAAAACGTGTTTATCTTCTCACATTACAGCGAGCGGAGCAGATAGATTGTCTCTCTCTGCAATGGTTGCAGTGTAAACGGCTCCACCTCAGATATCAACGGTTAGATTGGGATCAGGAAGAGCTAGAGCAAGCCTTCACATTCCTCTCTCCTTGATCCAGACCCTGACTCCACCTCCAGCCAATACCTGGCTCTCTGCTGGAATGAGTCAGATTATTGCGTTTGGTAATTATTCCCTACAACCACAACAGAGTCATCATTGTTAATCAGATGTTGTCTACAGATCCAATAACAAGTTTATCCATGAATGAGCAGCATGAAAGGTTGGCTATCAACAGCAGGTCCTCCACTGTGGACACTGGCGTTAGCGGGACAAATGGAAACAGGAGGACATGGATTGGACGGAGCAAACAGTTTCATCTGGTTCACCATAATCCATTATATGTCCCACACTGCTGCTCTCCTTTTATAATAATTCAATAATTTGAGATGTTAGTGTGTGCGGTTGGGGTCAAAAGGTCAATGCCGTTTTTGTTTCTAAAATTCTTTTGTAATGAGGAGATTTAAATACATCTTTGGAGGCTTCATCCTGGACATCAAGGAGTTCTCCTCTGTGGGTCTTTGGTTCATCTGATAGGAAACCGACCTTCATCCAAAGCCGTTACCGTAGCAACAGCTGGAGGCTTCACCAGTGTGAGCAGAGAAGAACGATCAGAGATGGAACCTCATGAAACATTGAGCAGTGAGGAGAGCAGGCCTCTGATGGAGACATCTAAACATCCTTAGAGCCAAAGCAAGATGCTTAGATCCGAAATAGATCCGACCGATGCCAGAAAAAAAAAAGAGAAGAAGAAAAAGTTGTCCGGTCGTTTTTCATTTTCTTTATTTAACATTTATAGTTTTGATTCTGAGAGGAGGGATCCACAGCAGGTGTGTGCAGCCATGAGTGGCAAAACTTTGATTAAAGGAACGACCAAAGGGCTCCGAGAAACAGCTGCTGTAGGACGGCATCACAGACAGAGGGAAGACATTTCAACACCTTCATTCCACAAGTTGCCCTAGAGTTCACTTTTTAACTATTTTAACCCTTTCGATTAGTCTTTGGTCAAACACTGATCAATCAAATAGCTGAATCACCTTTAACTTCTCCAGACTTCTCTTAATATTCTAATTACTGGATTCAGGTGGTTTGGACCAAGGTCACCTGCTGCAGGATAGCATCCACCAGGACCTGGAATCTTTCACCCCTGCTCCAACCCAACATCTAACAACATAGATCTGTTCAACACAAGTCTGATTCCACTTCTCTGGAGTCGCGCAAAAGCTGGTTTTAGCGCTGGTTTCGGCTCTGGTTTAAGCACTGGTTTTAGCGCTGGTTTTAGCACTGGTTTCAGCTCTGGTTTAGGTACTGGTTTCAGCTCTGGTTTCAGCTCTAGTTTAAGCACTGGTTTCAGCTCTTGTTTAAGCACTGGTTTTAGCGCTGGTTTTAGCACTGGTTTCAGCTCTGGTTTAGGTACTGGTTTCAGCTCTGGTTTCAGCTCTAGTTTAAGCACTGGTTTCAGCTCTTGTTTAAGCACTGGTTTTAGCACTGGTTTTAGCTCTTGTTTCAGCTCTGGTTTAGGTACTGGTTTCAGCTCTGGTTTCAGCTCTAGTTTAAGCACTGGTTTCAGCTCTGGTTTAA
>NW_015151099.1:144702-148445 GCF_000732505.1 Cyprinodon variegatus
CTGGTTTTAGCTCTGTCACAAAAGCAGAAACAAATTTCTGTCCTTTGGACTAAACATGGCAGAGAAGCGGTGTTCCTCTGAGTCCGTCTCTCAGCATAGAACGGCACTGCGGTCAGAATCACCTAAATACTCCTGATTAGGGAGTAAATGTGATTTCATGATGTTAAAAAGAATTTAAATACTGCCTTTTGAAAATGTCCCCTTCAAACTCACATCAATAGGTTTAATGTGTCTGCACTGGTTTAAAATGACCCAGAGAGAAACAGTTATGTTAAAAAAGAAAAAGGTTAAGGGAATTGTTAATTTAAAGAGGCTGAAAGTAAATTAGAGGTGAAACAATTAGATAAATTGATTAATGAAATAATTGATGCGGTACTCAAACTGTGAAAACGTAAACATTCTAGAAGAAAAATCTTCCTTTTATGTTCTATTAAGAAACTCTGAGATGACACTTTAACCTTTACCTGGTTTAAACTCTAAAACAAAGACTATAAACAAACCTGTTCTAGCAGAGTATCAGTTAATTAAGCAAAGACGGAGTCAACAGATTAATTAATCTGCTAATTAATCTCTGGCTGTATATATACCAAGGGGTATAAAAACCTGATGGATTAGATTGCAGAGTTTTGATTTTTTTATTTTAAAGTTTGTTTAAAATCTGCTAAAAAAATGTTTCCCCAAAGATCAAACATTTTTGAAGGATGTGAATTTAAAAAAAAAAGTATATTTTCTTTTATTGATAAAAAGAATTGACATTTGCAGCCTTAAAATGTTTGGAAACGAGAATCAAACCAGGAATCAGATTAAAACCCAGATTAAATTTCTCTCATACTGAAGTAAACTGGCTGAAATCTCCTCAAACCTTTCGGTCTGGACCGGATCCATAGAGTTTGTTTATATTTGAATGTTTCCTGCTCTTCTTACCAGGAGCTCCATCAGGGGTCTCCTCAGAGGGGACCGGATCAGTCCAGCCTGGCAGTGGATCCCGTCAGCCAGAGCTGCTGACATTAGCAGCATTTTATCCTCTGCAGATAGAAATCTGGGCTGACAGAGGAGTCTGATGTGAAACTCTGCTGCGCTCCCCTCTTCCCTCCCCCCTCATTCCTTCCTGTCTCGGCACGTCAGTTCTTGGGAAATTTTGGTGTGTGCACGTCGGATTTGTTCCCTGGCAGAAGGAATGTTTCACCCAGCAGTAGCTGAAGCTGGACGGCTGCTCCTTTGGGACACTAGCTTTTAAATTGCTTTTACAGGCAGAGCTCTGCTGCTTTACTCAGCTTTATAACCCGAGCAGGAATTCACCCCGGGCTCCTACTGACTGTTATACCCACATAGTAGAGATGTGACGTATGAGCAGAGCTACACACCAACAAAGGGAAGCATGCGAAGCTATTTTAGGTTTTATTCCTCTAACATTAGGCTATAAAACTAAGAACTTTTTTACCTTTAGACCTTATTTGTAAAGAAACAGCATCTATCATGATGTTTGATTATCCAGAGCAAACTGTTCCAACAGGCCCTCCATGAGGCCCACAGAGCAGACTCTACCTGCGTAAACACATTTCTGTGTCCTTCAGGCAGATTCTGATTTGTTGGGATGATTATTATTCCATATGAAAATCTCCCCCCTCAGGCTACGACTAACAGCAGAAACAAGAGCAGAGATTGTGCGTCTCAGCGGGGAGCGGCCTGACGTTGCTGAACCGGTTTGCAGACAACACAGATAGGTGGTTCTGTTGGGAAGGATACTTATGGAAAATGCGACATCAAAAAGATGTACTCTTTAAGAATCTGACGGGATATTCGTGGCTAATTAGCATTTAAAAGGTCGTTAAAAAAGTTTTAAAAAGTCGATTTCGGACAAAAACATAAATATTTAGGGTTTGTATCTGTTAACATGTTAAACAGTTGATTTTCCTAGAGCTGAAACAATTCATCAGATTAATCGATAATCGATTAATGGATACCTGGAGTATAGAAACTCTAAAACAACGACCCACTTAGAGCAGGAATTATATCAAAGTTGTAGAAAAAATATATATAAATATTTTGCAGTTAAGAAAAAAAAACTTTAGTCTGTCAATCTGCTCTATCCAGAACTCTTTAAGTGGAAAAGCTTTAGTTTCACCTGTTTTAATGTCTTAAAAGATCTTAATTAATGAAGCTTTGGCTATCCGCCTGTTAATCGATTAATCAGCAAAATAATCAACAGATTAATCAATTTGCAAGATAGTGGTTAATTGCAGCCCTACTTTTTTCAAACAGCAGAAAACAAATTGTGTTTATTTCAAACAGTAAAATAAACAAAATAAAAGACTTTAACAAGTTTTTAAAGTTTGCATCATATCAACAAAGATTTGACCTCGTTTCAGTGAACAAACTAAAGGACTTTTCAATAAACAGAACGAATCCTTCAACAAAATGAGCCAAAGTTCTTCTCTTAAACCAAACAGACGCTTCTTTAGTTTAATACCACATTTTATGCATTTATTTCATTTTATTTTGAAAAGTTTGGACAATAACCGGTTCTTCAGACCTCCATCTGCAGGCGAGCCAATCTATCTGATTAGCGCCATCATCAGTCGTCTGACTGATCTAACTAATCAGCTATTTTATACTTTTGAACAGCATAGTTTTAAACCACTGTGTCGCCTCATAACCAAGCAGAAAAACATCCATCAGACTCTGAGGTTTTTCTTCCTCACTCCTCCACTAATGTTTCATATCGTCTACCAGCAGCAGTAATTGCTGCATTTCTGTTCTTTGATCAAAAGCCCTTGGATTTTTGAAGTTCTTATTGTTAAAAGTTTATTTTACAGTAAAAAGCTGAATTTTCACCATTTAGCGGAGCTGAATAACTCAGGATGTTCATATTGTTTCACAGTTTTGTCTAAATAAGTGATTTAATTGCTCTAAAACGGTCTGATCTGCACTCGGTTCATCTCTTAACTGCATATTTCAGAATAAAGCAGCACCTTTGGAGACGATCACTTCCAGCACCTGGCAGCGGATCCAGGCAGCAGCGTCATGTTTAAGAGCTTTCCCAACCTGTATTTACACATCAGAGCAGAGACCTGTCCACACACGCTCTCTGTTGACAGCAGTGAGCGGCAGACCTTCACCTCTAAACATGATAGAGAAACAAGCCGCCATCAGGCTGGGCCCTCACAGGAAAACCATGAAGGAAACATAGTTTAGGATGTTCAGAAAGCTGCACAAGCTGCTGACACTTGGACCATCCTCATAAATCCTCTGAGAAAGCTGCAGCTCAGACGGCACCGAGGGCTCTGACTCAGCACTGAGCAGCAGGACAAACACGCACTGATTCACAACATGTTGTTTGTCACTGGGGTGTAAATCCAGACACCAAATCACAGAGAGGCCCTGTTCATATGCAAGGTGAACATGATCCCACTCAGAGGCAGGAGGAGTCACAGCCAGAACAAACCTGCAGGATCGCATCAAAACAAAAACACTGAGAGGCACTTCAGGAAGTACGGCTAGAACTGCTAGGAGAAGAACCTGCTGGCCTGATGTCACTCTGAGTGTCATTCAGACATGAGTCAGCGTCAGAGAGCTTCCCTTCATCCCATCAATGTACAGTTATGTTCACCGCAGTGGGGGGATTTACCATTAGGCAATACTAGGCAGTAGCCTAGGGCCCCAAGTTCCTGGGGCCCCAAAAAACTCTGTTTCCATGTATGGTTAATACAACTATTCCTTATTTCTGCACATTAATTATGTTT
>NW_015151099.1:149185-150426 GCF_000732505.1 Cyprinodon variegatus
TCTTTCATTCCTTTAGAGACAGCATGAAAAGTCAGCTGAGTACAAAACATAGAGAGGAAAACAAGAAGAGAGGGACACAACCTAGAACAGATAATGGATGTCTATTCTATTGATATTTTTCTATCTGTAGAATGGGTCTGTTTTATGTGTTGTCTTCTCAGTTCAGAGGGCCCCCTGCCTGTCTTTGCCTGGGGGCCCCAAATTACCTAAATCCGCCCCTGTATTATTTATTATTGAAATTTTATTTCTTCCTTTAGAAATTCAAAACAGAAAGACTGAGAGAGAAAAATGCAAAAAATGAAAGATTTTTTACCGTTTCTATTTCCAACCAGAATTCATTTATGCCTGTAAGTTTAATCAGCTACAGCAGGAACAGAAAAACAAAGATGAACTGCAGAAGTTCAGGTCTGCACAGTTTGAGCTGCAGCCCATCTGCAGGACGCTGTGTCTCATTTCAAGCCCATCTTATTCTAATGGTTGCTGTTTCTGTCCATCTCAGCTGAACTGCCTTAATTTTAGACTTTGATTAATTTTTCTTTCTCATATTTTACTTTTATTTCCTATAATCTGAGCGGTTAAGTATTTGCCATTGAAACAAAGATTATTTACATTTAAAATAAGAGAAAAAAAAACTTGTAGATCATCAAATTAACCTGCAATTTTAAGATATTTTACTTATGTTTAGACATAAAAGTTTTAAACTCCTAGTTTTTTCCATTGCATAATGTGAAGCATTTAGGTGACGATTGGATGCATCTTCAGCTGCTCTTTGTTAAAAAGGCTTTTGCTGATAGAGTGGTACTAGTTCTATCTGTCGACTCATTAGCTGACATAAAGTTCATTCATTAGCATGAATTTTAAACTAAATCTCTTTGACTCTCTGCGTTTCACAGAGTCTGCAGCTAACGGTCATTTGCTGTCGATTATTTTTCCATTAATAATCGGAGAGCTAAAGGTTCCTTAAAGAAGGTTTCCCTACAGAACTAAAGCTGTATGAAACTAAAACATTGCCTGAAGAGTTTTGCATAGGGGACATTGACGGACGGAAACTTGTTTGTTTAACAGTAGTGTATAGGATTTCCTGAAAGCGCGCACATGCGCGATCACGACGCTACGGAAGCCGGCAGACCAAACCAGCGCATTCAGCTCGGCAAAGAACTCATGCTCTTCCTCAACACTGAAGTCCTCAGATCTTTTTCTTTCGTTCTTTCTTTCTTTGCACAGTTAAACAGTTTTTTGTG
>NW_015151099.1:152800-154619 GCF_000732505.1 Cyprinodon variegatus
TGACCTGAGATGACATGATGTGAATTAGAGCTATAGAAATAAACTGAATAGAGCTGAATAACTCATTTAAACTGACGTCCATCTGAGCTGGATTTGAATTCAATGATTAATCCAGGTTGTTTCCAGCTAACAGCTACTTCAAGGTGAACCAGTGAAGCTTTTCTTCTAAGACAGTTTGATTAAAGGTTAATGATTACTCTGACTGACTGACATTCAGCTTCTCTCTCTGAGTTTTCTTCTAGGAATGTAAAGTATTTGCACCCTAACCCTGAAGATTCTCTACTGTGACTAGCTAAAGGTGTTCAAGCATAAACTGGATAGTTTGGCATCAACAGGGAGAGTCGGCTCCTCCATTCTGGGCAGAAATCAGAGACAACGATGGATTCCCTGGAGAGCCGTGCCAAAACAATGCTGCTGAGGAAGAGGATGGCCTCTATTGTTCCCAGAGAAGATCCCTCCCAGCGCAAAGGTCGCCTGAGTCCAGACCCGCTACAGAAACCTACAGGCTCTCTGTTCACATTTTCCATCCCAGCATCAAAATAAAAAGAGGGTTTTAGTGACGCCTGATTCTAAAGTCCAGAGTCACATTTTTAGTTTTTTTTTTTTCCTGAGACATCGCTCCAACATCCGGCCCTCCCAGTGAGATGAAGTTCTCCTCACAGTGGACCGAACGCAGAGGAGATCTGAGGGGAATTCCTGCCACCATCCAGGCCTCCGTGACTCAGCCAGTGAGTCGCTGACAGGATTAATATGAATGTCCTAAATTCCTAAAACTCCTTCCTTCCTGTGTTTAATCTGATCCCAGCTGAGCGGCTCCCACAGCGCCTTTATGGACCCGGCTTTCCTCCAGAACCTGGAGCATCAGTCCAACATGTCGACACCAGGATTCACAACACGGCTGCTGTGACTCTCACACAGACAGTGGCGAATCTAGAACAAATGTACGAGGGGGCCAGGAGGGGGCCAGCGTGTTTTCATTAGGGGAACAGAAAAACCTGCAATAAAAAAACGGGGCAAGGAATTCAAATATATTACGATAGCTGCATGAAGGGAAATTTATCAGGTTTAATAAAAATTCTATGTCTCATTAGGTCAATATACATTCAGAATTTAGTCATTTTACATATTTTTGAATTAATGTAAGTCAAGATTACCGTTTTCTATAAAATCTGAATTAGAACTCAAGAAAAACTGATAAATATAGTATTTTCTTTTTTATTTGTTTTGAATAATTAATATAACATGATTAGTAAGAAAATAAAATGAAATTAATCCAAAGGACCTATCAATAACCATGTCTGTTCCTGCACATATCAACCGTAGAATTTCTTTTGAGTATTATGTCTTCAGTACAGGGGCCATAACAGGGGCCAGAACAATGATCTACAGGGGCACTGGCCCCTGTTGGCCCATGTCTAGGACCGCCCATGCACATAGACATCGCTGCTGTCAGCTGGAAACTACGGATCAGTACCTTTTGGTCTCTGTGTCGCATTCCTACCAGCTTTTGAAATCTAAAGGTGAACTATTAGGTGTTAACTTTGACTAGGCCGTCGTGAGACAAACATAACCAGTTCAGCTCAGACCCCCTTTTGCCTCTGGCAGGTTTCCCTCATGGAACGTGTTCCTCCAAGCTTAGACCATCTTCTAGAAGACGGATGGAGCACAACTCTGGGTTTAAAGCTCAGCTTATAATCCTGTTTTAAACTTCTCTGCAGTTTTCTCCATCCTCTGCATTCCTTGTTTTTCATTGATTGAACAGCTTTTGCCTGGCTGTGTGTTTCCTGGACAGGGCCGCCTGTGGAGCTGGTTGACAGTT
>NW_015151099.1:154796-158241 GCF_000732505.1 Cyprinodon variegatus
TTTTCCTTAGATAGAAAACTTTGAACCAATCTGACTGTATGATCTGTTGAACTGGAAAGTGACCTTAGATGACATGATGTGAATTGGCACTATAGAAATTAACTGAATAGAATTTAATTGGATTTAATACCAGAAAAACTCTTTTAAAGTTTGTAGTTTTTGGGAGAAAGTTACAGGGTGGGAATATAAACCTGTGTACGATGCTGCTGACCCTTCATGCACAGCAGAGATCTGCTGGGACCGTTTTCCACATACAAACAGAGAAGTGAAGCTGGATGATGAGGAGCAGCGTGTCGCGGTGGAGCTCTGACAGGAGCAGCTGGGTGCCAGCTCACCATCCCATATTAATTACACACTAATTACTAGCGTGTAATTACTTGCTGCATTCACAGCGTTTCTCTGTCTGCTGCATTCCTGACTCAGTCGTTACCCTAAACACTCAAACATGGAGGCAGGATGTGAGGCCGAGTCCCACAAACAATAAGCTGGGAATGTCTGCTGGTCCCAGTCAGCCCAGTCAGCCTGCTCCCAGTCTGGAGCCTAAATCCGTCTTTCTCTCCAGCATTTTCCTGAGTCAGCAGAAAGTCAACCCCCACCCCCCCTCTCCTATTTTCCATTTCACATCACTTTAATCTTCATTATCTTTCCTCTGATTTGTGTTTAAATGAACTTTGAGCGTCTAATAAGTTTCTGCTGCTTCACATTCCATCACCCCCCCTCCCACACACACACACACACACACACACACACACCCTGCTGAGAGCCAACAAAAGGTAGGAATCCACGCAGAAGGAAAAGTTAACTCCAGCTCTCCCTCCACCCCCGCCTGAGGTAGAACAGGTCCTGCTAAAACCCTCAAAAGCTCGACCAATAAGCAGCCAGATCAGGAAGGAAAAAAAGGAAAGAAATGAGAGGAAGCCGTGATTTTCCAACACTCACCAGATAGTTCATGTTGTCCCTGGAGCTGTGAGATAGATGGAGTAATTCCAGGACAGGACGCTCAGATCCTGAAGGAAAAACAGATCCTCTAAAGCTTCAGCTTCTACTCCTCCCTCCCTCCTTCCCTCCTTCCTTCTCCTGCTTTCCTTCCTTCCTTCTCCGTCTCTCCTTCGCTCCTCTTTTCAGCAGTCAAGCTGATCCCGACACATCCTGCTGCTTCCTGATCTCACACCACAAGAATGAGAGTTCTGCTGCGTGGCCCATTAACCAGCAGCCCTGAAAGCCTCTGAGAGGAAAAGAGGGAGGAGAGTGTAACCCGACACGTCACTTCCTCTCAGGTCCTGGTATTCCCTGTCCATCCTGGTCATTGGAGCTTTTATCTTGTAAATGGATTTGCCCTCCCTCTGTCCCCTCTGCCCCTTCTCTCTCTCCCCCCCTGGCTGTTAGAGGCTGTCGGTGCAACAGAGCAGACAGCATCTCTCCAGCCTGCTGCCGCCTCAGGCAACAAGTTACAGAACATGAGTTTGTTTTGCTTCGTCACTGAGGGAACCTGATCTGGTTCCTGCACCACACCGGCTCTCTGATGGTTTGGATAGTAAGGAACTCCATCCAGAGGCCCTAAACCAGGATCCAGACCTGCTCCGACCGGAAAGCACAGGTCCTGGATTCACAAAGTTTACATAAAGCAACACGTGATGTTTCTCAGATCTTTATCTATTTGCATGGAGACCAATCCCAAAAAAATCCTTTTGAAAGACACTTTAAAGGACGGTGATACTGAAATCTTTGACCAGATTCACTCCTCGACCTCCACCTCTGTAGATGAGCTGGTAGATCACCGTCATTCTAAGTTGCTCCAGTTAAACTAAAGGTTGTTTCTGGGAAGAAAAGTGAGGAAAAGCTGAACGCAGATGGAGAAAATCATCTTATTTCCAAGGCCTGCACTGAATTTGACAATTTCTTCACTGAAAAAAAAACTAAAAGATTAGAAGTTCAGCTGGTAAAACAGCCTCAGCCAACAGCGTATAAAAACAAAACGGAAATAACTCACTATGTATTAAGTCCAAATGGGAAGCAGAATGAAAACCGTCAAAGAGTGACACACAACAGTCCTTTACAAGCTCTAGAGGCTGGAGGGAATTTGGCTGGAAAAATGTAATATGCTACTTTAAAACACCTTAATTACAAAATAAATGACTCCATACTCAGCAACAATGGTGAAGGCAATGTGGCCAGATGAATGCCACACTGCAAAAACAATCTAGAAATAAAAAACTTCCTAAATTAAGTGTATTTACCATTAACTTAAATAGGTAAAGGAAATAGTTTGCCAATGGAATGATTATATTTACTCTTAGAATAAGATAATTAGATAAAATGCTATTCAAATAAGGAAATGCAATTGTGTTTCTTATTTTAAATGTAAATTTTCTTGTTCCATTGGCAAAATATCTCTTTTACCTCCTCAATACAAGAACAAACACACTTATTTTATGAAAAAAAAAAAAGACTTATCTAGATTTTGATTTTTTCCAGTGCAGCCATATATTTTGGCATTGAACAAAAACACAAACCTACTGGGATCAAGTTGTTCAGGCTATAGAAGAAATAATAGTATACAAGATACCCAAGGACCCAGGTATTGTGTGCTTGGGCTGGCTGGAGAGTGAAGAGATACACAGGAAATACATCCATCTCCTCAAAATCTGGTTAAAAAGTGAACCTCCACACCAGATGCAACAGACATCAATAGTAAAAGGAAATATGAGCAACCACCTAAGGATCAAGTTCAAATACCTGAAACAGGAGGAAGTTGCTTGATTGGAAAGGGCTTATCCTCAATAAGACTGGAAGTCCAGACACATCTATAGAAGCAGACCTGTGCGACCCCCACATCCCCTAAACATGGATCTCTTATACCTTTGTTGTATTTTTGTTGCCTTCTCTTTTCACTTTTCTTTTTTGTCTGTTCTATGCAGACTTCAAAAATAATACATAAAAAGTGAAAAAAACATCAACCAAAGTTTTCTCCATCAACAAAAACAGACAAATTACCAAATAAACAAAACCTTTTTTGAATCCTAACCAAACTGTTCTTCCTGCTGTCTCCATGTTGCCGTAATATTATCTGATTAATTAAAAAAATAAAATAAACACACCCCTTTTAGACAGGTGTTTTCCTCCAGGCCCTAAAAACACATATTTTCTAACTGATGTTGAAAGAAAAGAAACTCGTATTTTGTTTATAATCCAGATGCTCCAACTAATCAGATCTTAATAAACAACATCATCAGTTACCGTAGCGATAGAGGTGACACCCCCCTTCTTCATCTCCATGTCACCAGGTGAACATGAACCCATTCCAGCTCTAAATGCAGAGAAAGAAGGAAGAAGGTTTCAAAGTTAGCATATAGCTTCAGCTAATCCAGCTAAAGAGCAGCAATCAGGCTCCAAATCTGGACTCAGACCTGAACCTTCAGAGGCTGATAGAGACGCAAACGAAATG
>NW_015151099.1:160800-162137 GCF_000732505.1 Cyprinodon variegatus
ATCCAGATGCTGCCTGCGTCCTCACTAGAACTATAGAAAGTAGATCAGACAGCTGCAGCTGATCCAGATGCTGCCTGCATCCTCACTAGAACTATAGAAAGTAGATCAGACAGCTGCAGCTGATCCAGATGCTGCCTGCATCCTCACTAGAACTATAGAAAGTAGATCACATCAGCCCAGTTCTAAAGTTCTTCCTCTGGCTTTTCGTATCTCAGAGAATAAACTCTAAAATCCTTCTGTTAGTCTAGAAATCGCTGAATGTCTGAGCTCCAAAATAAATTACAGACTGGTTGGAAGGGGATCGACAGCCAGACCTCTCAGATCTACTGGATCAAAACCAGAACCAAACACTGAGAAGCAGTTTTTAGCTCTTCTGCTCCAATAATCTGGAATAAACTAGAACTTCTTCCTGCCTGCAATTTTCGTTTTGTGAAATTTCCCAGATAAATAAGTTGGCTTTGTTTAAATGTTTACATTTTTTATGAATTCACAAAAAAAAGTTCTGAAAATATGTTTTCACTTTATCAATAAAGGCTCATTTAAACTGAATTATTTAAGGCCAACTAAATTCAGTTTGAGAAGTAACCAATGAACAGGAAGACAACAGGCTGTGTAGGAAGAGCAGCGAGGAGGAGTGGAGTCCATGGAGCTTGAAGCAGCAAACGTCAGGGTCCTTTCCTGATTAATATGACTGATGGTTAGAAGAGAAATGTCATGGTGAGGTGCAGCCATCACTGCCCGGACTCTGCATCAACAGCAGCTCTATTGTTCCTACTGTCCAGAGGACCACAGCACCCACCTACACACACAGAGCCACGCCGCCCTCCATGACAACAGCAGCATCTGTTAGACTGACCTCCATAATCAGAACAAGAAGCCACAGACTGTTGAATATGAATATGGTAATGGTCTCTGCGGGGTTCTGTCTTAGTTCAGATAAAGGACGTCTTCACTAAGCTTCTGGCTCCATTTCCAGGTAACGCTTCAAAAAGCTGTGTCTGTGGAAAGTTCCTGTCCGGATCATCAGCCTCAGCTTGGTTTTCATTGACAGATGAGGAAAAACTGAATACCGGTAAATCAGCTCTCCTTAAGCAACGCAGTCTTCAAAATATAAAGATTCATAATGTAGAGGTTTGACAGCTCTGTTTGAACATACAACTTTATTTAAAGCTTTGGAATTATAGAATCTGTCCAAACAATTCCAAAAAGTCATCTTGAAATCATTCTTCTTCCAAATGTTGGCTACATATTACGTGTTTTTTCTCTGGCCAGAAGTTCGATGGTAAATCCTCCTTCTTCAAATTGGCAATGCAACGACGAACAGGAATTAGAAAGAT
>NW_015151099.1:163782-164833 GCF_000732505.1 Cyprinodon variegatus
CCATTGATTTTGCTTGTAAAGCAGGGAGAATGGCGCTAGGCTTACCGCACCGTGACGTCACTGCTGAAAGATGGCAGGAGGGAGGGGTTACTGCAGGGGTGTCAAACTGGTTTAGAAAGGGCCGTGTGGCTGCAGGGTTTCTTTCCAACCAAGCAATAGCACACCAGACTCATCAGACAGCTGAGATGTCATCTCATCAAGTCATCATGTTCAGATTGGACTCGCTTGATGAGTTGACAGGAGTCTGGTGCTATTGCTTGGTTGGAAGAAAACCTGCAGCCACATGGCCCTTTCTGGAACCAGTTTGACACCGCTGGGTTACTATATTTGGGCAAAAATGGCCGCTCCCAGACTCAGTGATCATGACATAAATTTGTGTTTTTATTTATTTACTGATTAACGTTAAATCCATTAAATCACTGCAAATGTATTAGTTTTAGGAATAAATAACGATCCATTGATTATTCCTGTTGACATGACTTTTTGTTTAAAAATTATGAAGGTGAAAAGGTAGCAGATGTCGAAGAGTTAAATAAGCAACAGTCAACATGCTGCCAGCAGGAGGAGGAGGAAACCACCCTCACTGAATCTGACTAAACATTTATAACATTTTAAATTAAATGCATTACTTACTACATTTGTTTCACTAAACAAAATTTAATGTTTTAAAACTGAATTCATTTGAGCTGAAAATGTATTCTGCTGTATTATAAATTAAATATTTCTGTTTTTACTTTCTGTAAAAAAAGAAAAATGTATATTATTGTGTCCAAACACCACGTCCTTAAGTCACAGAGTAATCAAACACAGATGCACAGATTGAGATTTCAGATCAACTTTAATTTACGTTATGGTGTTTAATCTGCAGCAGAGGAAGATAAATTAGCTTTGTAGTCGAGATGAACAATGTTGAAAGATCAGTTATAAGAAATGTAATACAGAAAATATATTGTTTGTGCTAACTGTAACTGCTACCTGTAGCTACCTGCACTTTTCTGTGTTTTCTTATGGATATGTTTAACATAGTGAATTACAGAGCAATGGGATCTAC
>NW_015151099.1:166006-178179 GCF_000732505.1 Cyprinodon variegatus
TGCGTTAGATAACTCTGCGTTAGATAAGTCTGTGTTAGATTACTCTACGAGTGACTGAAAAAATTATAGAACTGATAGAAAATAAAGACCAAAAGAATTTTTCAATGTTGTTAAATTTCAAATTAAGTACAGATTTAAATTCTGTTCCTGATGTTTCAGAAGGTTCTGTCTTCAGTCAGGGGTACTGCCAGGAATTTGGGGCCCCATGAAAGATATTGATATCAGGCCCCCTGCCAAAAAGAGGTATACAAGCTTTAAAACTGCTATAAAGATGCACTTAAAAGTATCATTTACATTTTCAATCTAATTGTTATTGTAAAACACCTATAAAGGAAAATAATCAGAAATTAACTTTAAATTGCATAAACTGGTGCATAAAAAACAAAGATGGTCAATTTATTCATGCTGTGCTTCACTGTTTACTGCTGAAAAATGATTTTTGATTATTTATTTTACTGCTGGATTTTATTTTTATTTTTGAGATATTCATTGGGACATTTTTTCTTCTTCTTTTGGGCCCCACCTCAATCAAGGGCCCTTAGAATCTTCCTGACTTTCCCCCCCATATGGCAGAGGCTTCTGCAGATCTGGTGGAAGACAGACTGCTACAGCAGATGCGTCTTACCTGTAGCATTAACACCCACAACAACTGGTTGATAAATGAGTTACTGCTGCATTTTATCTCCCTTTGTGATCTATAAAGAGTTTTCTAAATGGAAATATCTGAGCAGCCTTAGTTCAGGCCCTCCATCTTGCTTTCCCACCAAGATCGTGAATCAGAAAACGAATTGTGATAAGTTCCTGCATTTATATCTGATTCTTAGTCTTTTCAATCTCTACTTGCAAATCTTGAAAATATTGGAAGTTGTCCCAAAAGTTTGAGGCGGTGCTGTAAATTCTTCACAAATCCGTCCTCAGGTATCCTGATCCCTTTCTTCTTGGATTTTTGAGGCAGTATCTCGATCACATGACGCCATCCTCACCTTCCTCCCCTTACCTCCTGCATCCATCCGTCATATTCTAACCTTCTGGCTTTGCTCAGCAACAGTAGAACCCACCACCAGGGGGCGCTTTGTCTTTTTATCAGCAGCTGGTTAATAGTGCAACTCTAGAGCATTGATCTCTATTTATTCACTGAATTGCTGATCGCCCATTTGTAGTGAAGCCACCGGCCACCATATTGGTACTCCCAAGTTAAACCGGTCTCAATGTAAACAATCTGTGTGCTACAGCATCGAACAACCATGATGTTCTCATTTTCAGGGGAACTTAAGACTTTTAAAATAAAGATAAATTCCTCACTTTGACACAGACTGGCTGTTTCATAGCATCAGTAGATTAACTTTAACTTAGAATAAATAAATAGATCCATCACATTGCAGAGTCATTATGAAATCAATGAAGTCTATAAATCATGTAATATAAAATATTATACAAATAAATCACAGTAAAATTAATGTGTTAATGAAGCAGAATAATACAGATACGCCAAAAGTGCTTAAGTGATGATGTACATGTAATATACATTTATTTCTGACATATCTGATATATATATATAATATATATATATATATATATATATATATATATATGTGTGTGTGTGTGGGTGAGTGTGTGTGTTTGAGATGTTTTTTCTGTCAATATAACATAACATATTTCAGCTCATGAATTTTTAAAATGAGAAACACAACAAACACTAGAAAAACGACAGCATCATCCCCTTAATAAAGGATTACTACATAAACATTTCACAGTGAATTCGTTTGAATTACTTAGAACGTTAGACCCAATGTCAATGGCTAACTCAGTCAATGTCTTCCAGTCAGTCTGAGATAGCCAGACTAATGTTACGCTACAGACTATACTATAGGATCCATCGGCTATAGATGGATTTATTGGTTAGTCCATCCACTGACTGGGAAATTACCAGTGGAACGTCTTCCTGCAGCCAGAAAATTGCTGGTTTTAGCAGCCAAATGCTGCACAGGGAGGCATTTTTACTGCTGGTCTTGGTGGGAGTGGGGAGTACCAACATGGCGGACGGTGGCTTTATTTTTTTCGGGCATTCAGCACTCCAGTGAACAACTAGAGATCAGTGCTCTACAGTTGTACTACAGCTGCTCCTTGGAACCGATGCCTTCAGTGGTTTGTAGGTAAAGATGTTTCTCCTGAAGCTTGAACTGTCCCTGGTGCTGAATAAATCTGACATCCAAAAAACCAGCAAACCCCTGGTCTAGATGTTTTGTCTGATGTATTTGGTGGTGGTCCAATCCATGTCTGTGAACGCTACAGGTAGCCTCTGGATTACTGCAGCACAGGAGGGGAGGGACTTCCTGGTAGCTTCATGCTTTATTCCAGCTCGTTACATTATTTAATAATGAGAAAGTTCTGCTCAGTTTTTATGGAAATGTGCACAACTATGATCATCCTGTAGGGTCCAAATGTTTTAACCCTATGATCACAGGGATTACACATCTCTCTCTTCCCCAATTAATGCAGCAAATGATGCAACCTTCAGCTAATCAGTTACACATCAAGAAGATGCTGATGACCATTTTTTATTTATGTGAGAAAGGAGTTCAAGAAGTGAACCCAGTAAAATAAAAAGCTGTTTTTTTTATGTTTCATGAGTTAAAGAATGTAAACAATTTAATGTAATTTTTAAGTTTCTAAGGCCAAGCATCCTGCAGCTTATAGTCGTGATAGTTTTCCCTCCTCTCTATAGCTCTTTCTGCATATGAGCTGCCATCATCTTGATGATTCCAAAGGTCTTTTTGTATCATGAATGTAATGAAAGAGGCTCTTCATGGAAAAAGGGGTCATTTTGCTCCAGCTTGAATGCCAAGGGTCAGCAGTCTTTATCAGCTCCAATCTCTTTTATCGTGGGAGTGGAGCGACCATCCAGAGCTGGTATTACAAACCGTGTCACTAAGGTCCCACTGATCTGCTAGAAAAATGCTGGTTTTCCTTTGCATTAAACCCGTGTTTCACTGCAGGTTTTTCATTTTTCATTCCACTGAAAGCTTGCTTGTCCAGAGTCCATTATTGCAGAACTTTACTGTAACCTTTGTTTGGAAAAGAACTCATTACTTTCATGCATAGATCTGCACATTAGCTGGACGTTAATTTCTTTTTCATGGAGGCAAACCCACTTTATGAAATGTAATGTGACCAGAAATGAGTACCATTGCGATCTGTAAATTGTGAACCATTTCCATATCTAGTATATTATATATTTTATAATGCTGACAGGATCAAGAGACTTTAAATATGTTTTAAACCTGTTATTGTGTAAAATCTGAAGGTAGTAATTGGGCCTATGCAATCGCAATTTAACAAAACGCATTTTTAACGCATAATCACAATTTAGATTTTTGGTAAAGTCGTTCAGCCCTAGTAGTGATTAAAGCTGGCAATCCGATGCATTGAACCAGCTGGAATCTACAAAGAGGTGTCGATGGGCGGCCGTGGTCTGCGCTGGAGCAAAGGGACGACGTAGGATGAGAGTTTAACTGTCCTTCCATATTAAATAAAAACTTCCTTTTTTAAAGCCACCTCTTAATAGCATTCTATACTTTATTGTTTGTCAGCAATACTTTCTTTATCCTCCGTTTTGATCATCTACAAAAATCCCTTTAGGTCAGAACCACCTCTAGTCCCTGATTGGCTGTCGCAATGTGAAAATAGATAAAAGTTCAGGATTTTTTACTCCTGTGAATGGTGCTTGGTAAACCTTGCAGGTGCGACGGCGCCCCCTATGCCTGGCTTCTCCTACAGCAGCAGGGCTCCCTATACAGAACAATAACATGTAAAAAAAAACAAAAAATAAATAACAGATTTGGTGCAAATGGACCTTCTGACTTTTAGCATCCTTCCTGAAGAGCAGCCTAATCACCAGAAGCATTTTGAGACAGCTACCTCATATAGGAAGGGGTGAGAGTTCAATGAAAACACGTTTTTCACCAGGTTGGAAGAAAATGACTAAAAAATTTTCAAATCCAACAAGTTATCACCACTGAGGGCAGGAAAGCCAGTAAGGTATTGCTGTAAAAACCAACCAATCAGCAAACCTCAAAGGATGATGGGACGGTTAAACGGCTATCCCAGGTGCTGCAGAATTAGGGCTGGGCAATTAATTGCATCAGCAACATAATGGCAATTTAGAAAATGCAAATCTCAAATTGCAGACGCTCGAAATTTTAGTCAAAATACATTCAACAAGAGTCAGACACTAAATTCCTCCCTCCAACCCTCTAGGTGGCAGTAATACATTTAAATTGGGGATGCTGTCACACAGAAGGGAACAGAAAGTGCAGCTAGCACATAGATCTAAACATTATAGTAGAAGGAAGAACTTTAATGCAAATCTTACACCAAAGTCCTGCAGCTCTGGATTCAGGCTTTCAAGGAAAAGCCAAAACCCTGGAGTTAAACTTCCACATGCTTGTGCTTATTGCAAACTGAGTGGGTTAGAGCAGTGCGCTGTGCTCTGAGAAGGTTGCAAGACCCTTAACCCAACACTGCTCCCTGGGCGCCACACAATGGCAGCCCACTGCTCCCCAAGGGGATGGCTTAAATCAGGGGTGTCAAACTGGTTCCAGAAAGGGCCATGTGGCTGCAGGTTTTCTTTCCAACCCAGCAATAGCACCTGACTCCAGTCATCCCATCAAGTGAGTCCAGTCTTAACATGATGACTTGATGAGATGAATGGAGTCTGATGTGCTATTGCTTGGTTGGAAAGAAAACCTGCAGCCACACGGCCCTTTCTGGAACCAGTTTGACACCCCTGGCTTAAATGCAGAGAGGGAATTTCCCCAGTGTGAATAAAGTTCAATTATTATCATTATTATTAAAGGAAACTCATTCAGCCTCAATTCTAACATCAATAGCATTAATGTATGACGTAACTTCTTGAAGGACTGGGGTGGACATGTCCCCACCAATGATTTCAATATTTAGACTTTGGCTCTCAGCAATATGTGGGACACATTTCTAAATTCGATTTTGTTGCTTTTGAAGGAAGATAATCACTGATCTAACTGAAAGGGAAAACATCCATCCATCCATCCATCCATCCATCCATCCATCCATCCATCCATCCATCCATCCATCCATCCATCCATCCATTTTCAATACATAGACTTTGGCTCTCAGCAATATGTGCCTCCACCCTTAGAGCGCCCCCACCAACTTTCATCAAGTTAGACTCTTGATAAAAAGGTTTGTGAAGTTAAACATATTTGATGGTGCAGATGGTGCACAGGAGCAGAGTGCCTCATCGTCACATATTTTATTCAGGTTTGCTGCATGACATATTAAAGCTAGAACAGCTTGTCTGCTTAATTAAAACTTAACGACATTCAGATGCACCCCCCCTCACACCACTGGCTCTGATTACTGAGTCTAGGGAGCCGTGTTTCAGCTCCTAAATACAGGCTAGCACTGCTGTACAGGACATGAAGCTTCAGCGATAAACAGGCTCCAACCTTCAGCCTTTCAGTCGTGAAGGTTTCTGTAGATACGAGATTCCTTCTAATCAGACTTCACACAGGAACGTGTTCAGACTGAGGTGCTGTTTGTTTGAAGGCTTTCAGAAAATCCTAAACAAGTAAAAATCACATCGAAGACATTTAAGGAAATATTCCAAACAAAATTATTTTCACATACGTCAATACGATGAAACAAGCCTGTTTATTGCAAAAGAACCCAATCCAATTTTTCTATTTATATATCACATTTAAAAAAATGAACTTTTCCAAAGTGTTGCACAATAAATAGAACAATAAATATGAATAAAACAGTTTAAAACAATAAATACTATAAAATAAATGCAAAGCCACAGGGGACCACACACGTTACGCAATGCTAAAAACCTGAGAATAAAAAAAAGGGTCTTAAAACCCTCCACGGTGGGGGGGGGGGCAGAGCATTCCACAGCTTAGGGCCATCAATAGAGAACGCTCTGTCCCTGCTGCTTTTCTGATGTGTCCTAGGAGTCAAAAGCTGGAGCTGGCCCTCGGACCTTAAAGCGAGCAGGGGACGGTAAATTTGGATGAGGTCTATGATGTACTGAGGTTCCAGTCCAAGAAATAAACGAATTGGCACCAGTGGCGGATCTAGGGGGGGGGGCTACTTGGGCTACAGCCCCGGATGTTTCCCCCAGAGCCCCGGATCTCCCTTCTGAGGTGATCTGAGTAAAATGTGCAGTACTGGAATTGATCAGATGGTGGCAGCATGCGCAGGAAAGCAGCCTGTAGCATTCCTATGCAGAAGAAGTTGTCACCACTGTTACTAACAGACTGATGTTCCAGGGATGTGAAGCTCTGACAGCTCCTATAATCATATAAATGTCGTAACATCCAGTTTAATCAGCAGCTGTTGTTTACAAAATTGTAAAATAAAAAAATAAATAGACGAGGTCATTTTAAGCTGTTATGTGTTGTTTTTTAAACACCAAGAGAATCTGATTTTATTTCTGTCAGGCTGAAGTGACAGAAGTTGGAAAAAGACAGTCACCAAACACAGTTTATCATTTTTCATTGCTGATATTAGAGGATGGAAACTGGCTGATAGCAGGACACAGATATCAAGAGTTCCTGAAAAGATGATAGAGTAGACTTTCAGCTAAATCCCGTTCTAATGTAAAATATGACAGATTTCTGGATTGAAGACATTTCTAGTATATGACATGCTATCACACATAAACAATGTAGAGAATTTGGAAACATTTCCCAAAGATATGGGAGGAGGAGAGGAGAGAATGGAGATTTCAGCTTCCTGAAATAATCTGTTCCCCTTTTAATGATCTTTATGAAATATATTTTCTGTTTAAATGTTTATCTAATAATTCACAAATATTAAAAAAAAGTTCCAACCAAAACCAGTGGACTTTGTTTTCCAAGTTTGAAGATGTTTCGCTCTCCATCCAGAAAGATTTCTCAATCCAAACTGTGTGGAGCAATGCTACTGCAGACATTGAAGTACATTTCATAAAGATCATCAAACCAACAATCGGTCTCCGCCAAGTGACGTCAATTGTTTACCTCGGGCGCGGTACACTATGCCTTTTCCACCTAAAATGGCGTCTTAGCAACAAATGTCACGTGACTGGCGGAGACCGATTTTCCTAAATCCGCCCCTGTTTTCAGGCTTATGTTAACTGTAATGACTTATCTTGGACAGGCTGCTATGTAAACAGGCCTTTAGTCCTTTGTTTAGCTATGCTGCGGTTGTTTACACTACACCTTTTCCACCTAAAATGGCGTCTTAGCAACAAAAGTCACGTGACTGGCGGAGACCGATCAGAATGATTCGAACTATTTTGGATTTAAAAATATTAAATAATAAATGTTTCAAACATGATATAAAAAAATAATGACAGTTTAAAATTTCACAGGATTTGTTTATTTGTTTAGTTTTGTTATATCAGATGGCTAAAACATGCGGCTCCCCTCTCATAACTGCAGCAAATAATGGTCAAACGTCCCCAAATCCACAGAGTTTGTTGTTGATGAAGAGAGGAATAATAATATTAATTTCTTCCCATGTTATGGAAGGGGAATTGTTTATGTGGGATAGCATGTAGTATGCTAGAAATGTCTTTAATCCAGTAATCTGTCATATTTTATATTAGAACAGGATTTAGCAGAAAATCTACTCTCATCTTCGCGCTCAGAGCTAAACCCCTGATCTCCTAGAATGCTAGATGCTCCCCTGATTGGCACATCAACCGTTAAAAGAAATGTAATATTAGATGTTGGAAGAAGACGGCGTGCTCGATATTAGATTTGTGCATCTCTCCGCTCTCTCCGCTTTGATTACCTCAGAGCTCTGGATGTTGCTGGGCTGTCATGGCGGAAACGCCTCATCAACACCACATAGAGGTCGGGACAGCGCCCCTGAACTGGCAGATAAGGGTGGTGGTTCCTCTAAATAAGATGGGGAACCGGAGGTTGTGGGATCTCACTCAGCCTCCCTGAAGGTCTATGCCAGGGTACTGAAGAGGAGAGCCCGGCTCACGTTTGAACCTCAACTTCAGAGGAGCAGTGTGGTTTCGGTCCTGGCCATGGAGCAATGGAGCAGGGTTCTCTGCAGGGTACTTGAACTGTTTTGTGGACCTGGAGAAAGCATTCGAACGGGTCTCCACAATGCCCTGTGAGGGGCACTTCAGAGTCCTGTTCCCGGTCCTGTTCAGAACCTTTATGGGTAGGATTTCTAGGCGCAACCAAGAACCAGAGGTAGTCTGGTTTAGGGACTACATCATGCACTGGGTCATTTTACAGCCTAGTGTAAAGTGACCAGCATGAAAATCAGCCCCCCCAAGTCCGAGGCCATGGTTCTCGACCGGAAAGGTTGAGGAGAGTTCCTGCCTCAAGTGAAAGAAAATTAAAGTATCTTGGGTTCCTTTTCAGGAGTGAACAGGAGAATGAAGCGGGACATTGAGAGACGAAAAGGTGTGGCTGCAACTATAATACGATTTCCAGTGATGATTCTGCTTAGCAGTGGGATGAACCTCGTCTGTCGTTGTTTCCTGCGTCTGGAAGCCCTGATTAGACTATCGTTAGTTGTATCCACTTCCCAAAAGCCGACTCTGTCAAGTAAATTCACCAAAGGCTGCATTTTTCGCCTGAATCTCCGCAAACTTCCTGAATGTTATGGGCGCTGCCATGTTGGTTTGATTGTTTACCTCTAGAGAACAGTAGTACCGTAGGTCGCCACTAGGAGGCGAGGAACCGTGCTAGCGTGGGGTGGAAATGGTGGTAAGGAACCAAGCTCGGCACGGATCGGTTTTCAAAGGGAAGTGGAAACGGGGCTAATATCTGCTTCTCTGATTCAAGTGACCAATGTCGACCTTCTGTGAACTACTGGCAGATGATTTGGTGTTCATCTTGCAGCATTGAGTTCTTTCTCCCTGACTGAAGAATAACAGCACGACTTTGACATCAGAGGGAAACTACTGATAACTGCTGATTGTTAAAGAGTAAAAAAAAACAACAAACTGGTTTAAATGAGTGGAGGTAATAGATGCTGATAAGGTGATAATGGTAATGGAATTAATAAGCTTCTTTGTTTCTGGGATAACTGCTGCAAACTTTTGCTCAGATTGGATTTTGTGCTACTTAGACTTGCTTAAAGGAGAGAATATCCTCTATATGCTTGACTGATTTTCCATGCTGATGTCCAAATTCACAGCAAACGTAAAAAGTAGTGCAAACACAAAAAGGAGACAAAGGCACAAAACACATACATAGGAGAAAACGCTGCTAAAGAGTTGCTGAGGAGAAATAGAAAAGATTCTAGAAAACTGCAAATGCGAACCCTGCTGCAAACATAAATGATGTTACCGCACAAAACACACCAAAAACATGCACAGGTAAAATGCAGTCACTGCAGGTTAAGAAGGAAATAAGCTTGCAATAACGGAAGAGCTCCAGACCACTAGGGGGAGACAATAAAAGCATTTCTTAGCTGGACTTCTGCTAAGAAAAGGTCGAGGCTGTGTCTGCAACATAACATTAGCATTTCTCGTTTGCAGCATTTTCCTTTGCATGTTTGTGTTTATTTTTTTGACTACCTTTATTGTTTGCATTACTTTTTGCATTTCCGGTGAATGTATGTATATCTGCATGGTGTTTGCTTCCCTCAGTCACACAAACTCCCTTGGAGGTTTTTTCTTTGAGAATCGGATCAGCGGACATGCAGATCTGTTGAAGGGTCTGCTGCAGGTGCAGACTGAACCATTCGGATTAGACAGGAGTTAGAGCCTCACTCCATGCTGGAAGACCTACCTCCACCTGTGGAGCCCCCTGCAGGCAGTCAAATATTCTGCAGAGCACCTGCAGAAAAGGGAACGTCCACAGAGCATACGATATATCCGTTAGCTTTTATAAAATCAGTTTGGTCAATAAACACTTCTATCCTTCATCTGATCACCAAGAAAATAATCCAAAGCATGTGGAGCTATAGAAGAATGCCCAGTACTGCTTAATAAAGTTCAAACTGGCTTTGCTATAGACAATAGTAATATGGGATGCTGCCTCCAACAGGTCAGATGTAAACTGAATACTGTTATCACTTTCTAAATTCTTAATCCACAATTTTGGGCTGATGGGGAAATAAGTGTCCCCACACTGGACCAGAGGAAAAGTATCGAGCTCCTGTTCAGTGAGAAAAAACAGTCCCTGCTACACATTAGAACGTATTGTGTTAATACCAGAAAAACAGTAAAACATGAGGATAATCTATCATAAAATCAACTGAAACAGTTAAGTGTTTCAAAATATACTGTAGAGTTTAAAATGACCAGAGAAAGAAAATCCTGATGACTGTTCAGCCTGGTTTATTCTCAGAAATCAGGTGGTCTGCGTGTGTGTCGCAGTTAACGCAGATATCCCCCCCCGCCTTCCGCAGACACCTCCCCAAAATTGTAGGTGACCTCAGACCGTGCTGCAGACAGGAGGCTCTGATTGGTTAAATCTACATCCGCTCTACTCTATAAGTATTTCCTGTTTGGTACCTAATGACAGAAACTCTGGCTGTAGTGCCGTCCACAACCCCTGGTACAACTCGGACACTACTCCAGACACCGTGCAGGACGCTAGTTTGTAGCTCTGTGCGACGGTCTGTTGGTTTGCACCCGAAGCCAAAACACACAGCGTCACGGCCAGTCTTTGGGGAACACTCACGGGTGAACTGTGTTGCGTAAGGCGCTGGATGAGGCGTTGTAGTCGGCGAAAACGCTCGTCAAACCGACACACGGACGCCCACAATCCTAGCTACTTCCTGATTGGTCCTCTGGCGTTGTGGCGTGGAATAACATAGCGCAGACCACGCTTTAAAATTGGGCATAAATCAAGAATATCTGCGACAAGTTCACTGCGACACACAGCGACGGGAGGATAACTAGCCCTTAAAGTCGCAGGGAAACTGCCGTTACAACGGTTGCATTTCCAAATTCTCCCGAGTGGTGCACAACTTTACAGAGTGAATAAAGTGAATATGATTGGTCAATTATCAAGAGGGTGTGCTAGTTCTAGTGCTAGTAGGTTCCCAATGGGAAATTCCATTGGGACCAAGTAGCACTAAATTGGTGACTTAGAAACGACACTGTCAAGGAACGCTATGGACAGAGGAAACATGCAAGAGGAGGAGAGTTTAGTGTCGGAGGTCGTGGATGAGTCTCCTCCGTCATCCNCACTGGACCAGAGGAAAAGTATCGAGCTCCTGTTCAGTGAGAAAAAACAGTCCCTGCTACACATTAGAACGTATTGTGTTAATACCAGAAAAACACTAAATCATGAGGATAATCTATCATAAAATCAACTGAAACAGTTAAGTGTTTCAAAATATACTGTAGAGTTTAAAATGACCAGAGAAAGAAAATCCTGTTGACTGTTAAGCCTGGTTTATTCTCAGAAACCAGGTGGTCTGCGTGTGTGTCGCAGTTAACGCAGATATCCCCCCCCGCCTTCCGCAGACACCTCCACAAAAGTGTAGGTGACCTCAGACCGTGCTGCAGACAGGAGGCTCTAATTGGTTAAATCTACATCTGCTCTACTCTTTATGTACTTCCTGTTTGGTACCTAATGACAGAAACTCTGGCTGTAGTGCCATCCACAACCCCTGGCACAACTCGCACACTACTCCAGACACCGTGCAGGACGCTAGTTTGTAGCTCTGTGCGACGGTCTGTTGGTTTGCACCTGAAGCCAAAACACACAGCGTCACGGCCAGTCTTTGGGGAACACTCACAGGTGAACTGTGTGTCGTCCGACATTGGAAGAAGGGTTGTAGACGGCGAACAAGCTCGTCAGACCGACACACGGACACCCACAATCCTAGCTAGTTCCTGATTGGTCCTCTGGTGTTGTGGTGTGGAATAACATAGAGCAGACCACACTTCAATATTGGGCATAAATCAAGAATATCTGCGACAAGTTCACTGCGACACACTGCTGCAGGAGAATAACCAGCCCTTAAAGTCGTGGGGAAGCGGCTGATTCAACAGTTGCATTTCCAAATTCTCCTGAGTGGTGCACAACTTTACACGAGTGAATAAAGTGAATATGATTGGGTCGATTATCAAGAGGGTGTGCTAGTTCTAGTGCTAGCAGGTTCCCAATGAGAAATTCCATTGGGACCAAGTAGCACTAAATTGGTGACTTTAAAACGCC
>NW_015151099.1:179242-181284 GCF_000732505.1 Cyprinodon variegatus
TGATATATAATTGGATGAATTTAGGTGTTCAGTGGGACGTATAACTAACTGGCCTGCAAAAGATAACGATAAATTAATCCAACAGATTTTAAGACAGGATTTAAAAAAAAAAAGAATTTAAATAGAATTAGAATAAAAATAGATTTTCTACATTTTGGGACAATATGGTCAAATAAAGAGCATTTATATACATGTTTAAGCCAGAATGATTTGACATTTAAATATGATTTCCCTTCGACTTTAACACTGATGAAGGTAAAGAGAGGAAGTCCTGGTGCTGTAGGAGCGATGATGCAACCCTGTACATTTTCAGAAGGAGGGTCTCTGCACACCTGAGATCAGGCAGGTAGCTTTGTGTCTTCCAGTTATGTCTGCCAAGAGACTTCACAGGTGATGTCATCGGCTCTGGTGTTGTTAGGCAACATTTAATAGTTCAGGCATTATGCAGATCTCTGGAGAGCCATTACAGACCTGTTCTTCCATTAGCTTCAAACGCTAGAGGTTATTATATTTTCCAAATCCTGAGGTATGTAGAATATAACAGGCAATGTTTCAGCTCCATAGCAGAGGATTTGAACCATACGCATTCCTTCTGATTTTGCATTTTGTGATACCTGAAGGTCTTAAATTGGTTTTAAAATCAGTCAACAAAAACAAAGGAAAATTGTTGTTTCATGAATGTCAGTTTAATTTGTTAAAACAATAAAGACTACCAAAATCCTTTAGGGCCATGGTGCTAATTGATGGGTTGCAAATGACTAAGAATGGTTCAGTTTGATTTGCCAAACCAACGGCTGCTTCATACCAAACATGGAGAAACAAACAGAACTGCTCCGGCTGCCGGACATCAAGCAGAAAACTAAATTTTAGGAAGGAGCAAGGAAACAAAGTGGCTGACATCTATCAGAATGGATCGTGCCACAAATCCATCTTTAAGGCTTTGGGATTCCCCTGAAGCATGTCGAGAAAACATGGAAAAGTGGAAAAGTTGCAGCAGTTGGCGGCCTGCTGACATCCAGGAAGAATCCAGAACAGGCCTGCAGGCCTCACTTGTCTCTGTTAGGGTCACATGGATTCCAAAAAATGACTGGAAAATGGTCTGAATCGATTAAAAGGTAAACGTTTGCAGTGACGTGTTGCTTAGTAACAGCCCTGAGTGGCTCCTGCTACATGTTGTTAACGGACTGGAATCTGGTCTGACCTGGAAACATCAGAACTCCCCTCTGACCGTGCAGAGAGTGAAATAGTATGCCAGCTGTCAGGACTGGTCCGGAACTCGTTCATATACGACAGGATAACTGGAGTTCACCGCATTAACATTGCTCCGTTTTTCTGGTAGGACTAAGCGGGTTTGTCTAAGTCTCCCTCACAGGTTTTTTACAGGCTGTTGATGTGTCCCATTCATCTGATTTTTCTAACCTCGGAGTAGGAAACTCTTTCTGGAGTCTTTTAGAAAGTTGGAGAAACACGACCAACTTCATGACGTGTGCTACTTGCATCAGCAGCAGGCTTTAAGCTAGCAATATATATGGGCGTACATTGGGATGTACAGCTTTGGTATTCCCTAATTGTCCCCTGGAAACTTCGCTCAAACGTTCAAAATTTTAGAAACAGCTGCTGCTGGAGTTGAAAACTTGAACTTTAGCTTCTGGACGAGGCGCCACATCAACCAATGAGAGAAGCTGATCTGGGAGCTGGCAGGGAGACAGACACAGCACTGCTGATGCAGAGCGCTATGATCACTCCTCTGAAACAGTTTATTAACAACTAAATTAACTTAAAATGTAGAAACCTGCCGGCAGAATATGTTCGCTTTTATTATCCTGCTGCCTGCAGTTTGGATTACGTACGAGAAAAACGCTACCATCTCCTTCCAGCCGCCACCAACAGTAGGGGAAAACCCCCAAGAGGCGAGCGGGCCTGAGGCAGCTGCTGCTGGGGATTCCCAGTGACAGCGCACCGCCGGTATGTGGGGGTCTGAGCGGCTCCCACAGAGAAATAATATTTGAGGGCAGGATGGTAATCTGGATGAACTGACTGCA
>NW_015151099.1:181677-191274 GCF_000732505.1 Cyprinodon variegatus
TTTTTTGATGGCATCTGTAGTGAATGTAGCATTAAGGCCTGGTTCTCCTCCTGCAGCAGTGTGTCGCAGTGAGCTTGTCGCAGATATTTTTGATTTATGCCCAATATTGAAGCGTGGTCTGCGCTATGTTATTCCACGCCACAACACCAGAGGGCCAATCAGGAACTAGCTGTGGGTCTAGATACGGCCAAGAAGGTGAGGAAGTGGGGGCAAGTTAGTGCGATAATGGAGGGACATGAGGGGCAAAAAGAGCGGGAATCCAGGTGGAAAAAGGGTCCCAGCGTTCTCACGCACCTCGCTCTTCTAGCTGCTCCATCTTCACCAGTCGTCTTCCACATTGTCGGTCTGACAAACAAAACAAGCTGGTAAGAGGGCAATCAGAGGCCTCCTGTCTGCGCTCATCTACAATATTGGAGAGGTGCAGCAGAGTGTCTGCAGAAGGGGCAGGGCATATCTGCATTCACTGCGACACACACACAGACAACCTGGTTTCTGAGTATAAACCAGGCTTTAGACGTTCTGATTGTTTGAATTAATCTATGAAACATAATATTGTAGCTAAAAATGATCTCATGTCTTCCTCATGATATTTGCACCTCTGGTCAAGCTCACATACTTCCCATAATCAGGGAAAAAAGACAAAAAGTTAGCTGCACTCCACCTCAAAATGCAGGAAATAGCGTTTACAGTCTATATTTCAGTTTTTTTCCCCAATGGAGGATACCCCCAGACTCCACCTACACCACACAAACCCTAAAGATGTGATACACCAAGGTGGACACCCTCACTAAAAGTCTGATCAGCCATCATAGAATGTTTGTACATGTTTGTCCTGGGGTTCCATCGTCACTCAAGCCTGGAGCCTTAGACCTGACAGCTCCTGAATGCACCTGAGATGTGAAATAATCAGCAATGTGTTTTACCTTAATATGTCCCTCATTAAAGCCACAGGCTTTAGTTTAGCAAATAATCTGTCAGTCATCCACGGGGAAATGATTTTGAAATACCACTTTTCTGTATATTTCCATATGGTGGCGTTTTTTTAAAGGATCGTTACTAAATTGGCTCCCATCTGCCAAAGCAGTCTGTGTGTGTTTTCTTCAGTGCCTTTTCTGAATGAGGATATAGCAGATGATCAACACATTGCAGTTCTCTGGTAATTTATCATACAAACGTCGAGGATTAAATCTGCCATGGTGTGTCAAACAGCCAGACTACACAACATTTACAGACGGGTCCTGCTGATAAGCCGGCTGCAAGAAAGGCCTAGCAATAAAACACTGCTGAAGTGGTTTCCTGCTAATATAATTCATCATAAACGTCTTTATTGTGAACAAAGTGGAACCCAAGTCAAATTCCTTCTTTGTGTGCACAAACGCTTGCAAAAAAAGCACAGCCATTTTGGTGTCAGTGGAGCTAAATACAACCTGATAGGAAAAAATTGGGTTGAACCAACCTGTAAATTCACTATTATGTAATTAATTCACACTGAAATTCATGTTTATGCAGGTGAACTATTTAAAGGTAGAGGATGATCTTTTATTTCTGGGTGGATCATCTCAATCAGTGGTCCTCCTAACTGTCAATCATTCTGGTAATATGTTTGCGTAAGGCCGTCCTACGTTCTCATCCCGGTAGCTACGTTTTTCTTTCAGGCGTGTATCTGTGGTGAGCTACGGTTTCAGTCATTAAAGCTCACCTTTCTCACAGCGCTTCTTTGGAAATGGCCGAGGGTCAGAAGAGAGAAAGTGTTTATGAAGTGTATGAGAAGAAAAGAAAGGTCTCAGAAGAGGCAGATATACCCCAGAATGCTTTGCATAGAGACATAAAGCCTTCTACACCGAACCAAGCTTCTGCCGCCCTGGCGTCCTCTTCCACAACATCTTCATCCCCGCTTTCCTCCTCTAAATAAAAATGGATGACGGAGGAGACTCATCCACGACCTCCGACACTAAACTCTCCTCCTCTTGCATGTTTCCTCTGTCCATAGCGTTCCTTGACAGCGTCGTTTCTAAGTCACCAATTTAGTGCTACTTGGTCCCAATGGAATTTCCCATTGGGAACCTACTAGCACTAAGTTGCTAACTGGTTAGCAAGATGCTTCTGACAAACCGGCCACAACCAAACATGCTTGCGAACCTTTTGCCACAAAATCCCGCCCCCTTGATAAACGACCAATCACTTTCACTTTAGTCACTCGTGTAAAGTTGTGCACCACTCGGGAGAATTTGGAAATGCAACCGTTAGAACAGCCGCTTCCCTACGGCTTTAATGCAGTGGATCAGGTGTTCACAAGACTGAATATTTCAAACCTATTAATAAGCACAAATACCAAATAAACCAATGCCTTTGTCATTGTTATGGTTGTTATGGAAACAGCGGCAGTAGTGACACTATAGCAACAAAAGAGAATATGAGAGTCAACAGGCGATAACTCCAGTGCTATAAAATATTTCATTACCTCTCAGCTCTGAGGTGAATCTGTGTTGGCCCTGCGTTGGTCCCCAACCGGATGGGTTGTGCAGAGGTAAATTTATCCAGAGTGAGAACAATAATTTTCAATTATTATTATTATTATTATTAGGGATGCACGATATTGGGATTTTGGCCGATATCCGATACGCCGATATTTTAAAACTCATGTAGCCGATAACCGATATCGATACCGATGTTAAAGCTGGACAAAAATAAGTAGTGATTGAAAATAGCAGAATTGTTATCCATTTCTGACACTTTGAAAAATAATATACTCAAATATATTTTCATATGCTGATATCAAATTGATTTTTAAAAACGCGGTATCGATCTATTTTACTTTCAAAATCTCGTGAAATTTCATCGTTCTGTTACAAACTCTCGTGATATTTTGCAAATTCTTGTGAGATTTTGTTAGTAAAATAGATCGATACCGCGTCAATATATCAACATATAAATATGGCAAACTTTCGTGAATTTTCGGAGGATTTCGTAGCATAACGATGACATATAGCAATATTTCATTAATAAAAGAGATTGATATGGTGTTTTTAAATGGCAATATATCAGCATATGAAGATATTGTGATATTTTAATCTATCAATATTTTTTCCCTCGTCTTTAGAAGTTTTTAAGTCTGTAAAAAAGAAGTTTTTGAGGAAGAAGAAGAAGAAGTAGTATATATATATATTTTTTTTTTAGACTTTAGAAACTCAGAAGCTGATCAAACATCGGGTTAAATATCGGTGGGGTGGCCGATGTCCGATATTCAGTTTTAAGGCCGATACAGGCTGATACCGATAGGGGGCCGATTATATCGTGCATCCCTAATTATTATTGACCACTGACTGGGACAGATGACCCGATCACATGGCCTCACATTACCCATCTGTCATTTTTACCCAATTAATCTAAGAGTGTTTCTGTGACACAGAGATGAAAATATCTGTCTGCACACTATAATTAATGCCTTTGTTTTATGGTTTTAAACTTCCCTTTTATCTAATGGTCCTCAGTATGTTCCAGTCTACCCAGTATCTGCAAATATGAGTGCACATCATTCCCTCGGTCGCCTTCGGAGGCTCTGCAGCCTTTATATAGGCCATGAGAAGTAGAGTAGGCTAATTAGCATTCAGTCCCAATATAGAGCAGCACAACAGTCCACCATGTTGTGAAATGTTGCAGCGTGCTGAGGAAATGCCGTAAAGGTTTCAGGAGAAATAAAACAGAAAGAAGATCCTTTTTAAAGAGGTGTTTCTCACTTTACCTTGACTCAAACTTCTTTTTTATCTGAACTGCAGTTTAAAAAGAACAGAGGTTCCGGTGCTGCGGAGTCGACAATGGTGAAGAAAAACCTGGATGATTTACTCTTCTGTCACATTCTGGATTTCTGTGACTTCTAATGATGCATGGTGCTTCTTCTCACAGCCCAAAGGCATCCATGATTTCAGGATTTCAAAATTTGGCAAATTGACTGATCCATCAACTCCAACATTATGCAACCAGAGTATATATATCAAAGAATCAATGCAGTTTAAAACAAGTAACTTAGGATTGTTTAAAATGTGCACATATAAATTAAAAAAACATTCTAATCTAACAATAAAGCTGAACATACACTTAAGCACACTTTGTGCATTTTCTGCATTTCCCATGACAAAATGGTCAGTGGATGCCACATGTTTGTTAGCTTTCAGAATTCATTTAGAATTCTGACATTTTTCTCGGAATTCTGAGAAAAGAGTCATAATTCTGAGATTAAAGTCATAATTCTGGGATTAAATTCAGAATTCTGGAATTAAATTCATAATTCTGAGATTAAAGTCATAATTCTGAGATTAAAGTCATAATTCTGGAATTAAATTCATAATTCTGAGATTAAAGCCATAATTCTGAGGGAAAAAAATCAGAATTCTGAGGGGAAAAAAAGTCAGAAATCTGATATTAAATTCATAATTTTGACATTAAAGTCAGAATTCTGAGAAAAAAAAATGATTAGAATTCTACAATTTAAGTCAGAATTGGGAGGAAAAAAAGTCAGAATTCTTTTTTTTTTTTTCTCAGTGACCCTAATCCTTTTCCGTAGTTATTTTTATGAAAAATGAGCGCTGTTATTTTATTCTTCCCTTCACATAGCTGAATATAGATTAAAAAAAAGAAAACACGAGCGTTTGCTTCAAAACAGGAAGCTGACAGCAGTGTCTACTCCTTTCCTTAAACAATTTTTTGTGTGTGCAGCATTTAAGGACAGTTTGAAAAACAAGTTTTATTTGTGAACAATACGATTTATTTGAGTGCAACATTCTTATTTGTGAGTGAGTGAACTGTTCAACATGCTTTATACTCCATACCCTTTCCCTCCTTACATAAGGCCTGGAGGACCACTGAGGGTCAGAGATGAAGATCTGAGCCGTACTTCACAGACAGAGAGCTCAGCCTCCATCTATATCTGGCCAAAGGAATGCTGCGTTTCCTGTGTGCTGCGACGGGTCCACACTGACTGCCTCCCATGGGCTCTTCCAACAGATTCCAGCAGCTTGATAAGGAGATAATCTTCTCCATGATTATATGTTGCAGCTTCTGGAACCGCTGCACTCTCATTAAATCCATATTTCCAGTTTCACGTCACTCTGCCTTGCTGGAAACGCCCTCTTCCACTGTATCCATTGCAATGTTTAGGTTCTGATGCTTTTAAATAAATCTGAGCATCAGTGCTGAGCCCGACTAGAACCTAAGGAGCGGTTCCGTCCCGGCAGGAGAAATGCTCTGTTTTGCATTTGCAGAAACAGGTTTTTATTTTGCCAATCAAAGGTTGATCCAGCTGTAAAAATATCTTCTGGGAGAGTTGGCTTTAGTTAAAAATAGAACGGCTGTGACAGAAATAGTGCCGAGCCGGATCGTTTAATCCGTCTGAACGTTTAATATGGAAACTACAAAGCAGCTGTTAAAAAACAGAGAGGAGAGCAGGAGGGAAGGAACTGCAGCCTGGAGATGAATTTAAATGGATTCACAAGATTTCCAGAAAAAGGCAAAGCGAAGGTCTGCAGCTGAACAGAACAAGTAACAACGTTAATCTGGATTTTAATCTGTTTAAGGGCGGAACTCCTTATGTTCTAGCAAACATTATACAGCTGCTGTGATTGGATGGATGGATGGATGGATGGATGGATGGATGGATGGATGGATGGATGGATGGATGGATGGATGGATGGATGGATGGATGGGGGGGTTAGAATATTGTGGCTTATCAGCAGGACAATTTAAGGCTTGATTGGTTACAAAAACAACTAAAGGTGAAATAATCGTGATTAATCAATTATTAAAATAATTATCAGCTAATTTAGTAATCAATTAATGATTAACTCGAACATAGAGACTCTAAAACCTGCCTTTAGCTGACAGAGTGAACCAATTAGAGCAGGAATTATACCAAGATTGTAAAAATATATATAAATATTTTGCAGTTATGATAAAAAAAATCTCTTTCATCTGTCAATCTGCTCTATCCAGAACTCCAAAAATGGAAAGGTTGTTGGTTCACCTGGTTTAATTATGTAAAAAATCTTCTTCACGGGATGTTTGGCTCTGGTTATTAAACCATTGATCGAAAAAAATAAATAAAAAATCAAAGATTAAAAACCCTAAAAATGACCAATCTGGTTGGTTTCAGCAGCTTTGGTTAGAAGAACTTGTATATTGCTCAGAAACTGCCTGTTCAGGACCATCCGTTCTCTGTATGACTGCAGCAGGAGCTTGGTCCAAATTGCCGGCAGTAAGTCAGACCTGTTCCTGGTGCATGTTGGCCCCCACCAGGGCTGACCTTTGTCACAGATTCTGTTCATCACATTTATGGACAGAATTTCTGGAGGGTGTCCAGTTTGGGAATCTCAGGATGTCTGCTAATTGTTTGCATATGATGTTGTCCTGTTGGCCTCATCAAACCAGGACCTTTGGTGTGGACTGGCGGGGTTTGCAGCCCAGTGTGAAGCAGCCGGGATGAAGATCAGCAGCTCCAAATGTGAGGCCATGGTTCTCCACCAGCGAAAGGTGGACTCCTCTCTTCAGGTCAGTGGAGAGTCCTTGTCTCAAGTAGAGGAGTTCAAGTATCTTGGGGTCTTGTTCAGGAGTGAGGGACTGATATATATGGGTTTTATATTTTATGTTCTTTGACAATCATACAAGTTTTGTATCACAAATGAAACACTCTCATTATCTAAGTTTCTGTTTCCTTGAAAGCATGATATAATTTGTTTTTGTACTCACGAGCTCTCGGTGCCATGCTCTGACCATGATGTAATTTGCTTTTGGTTTCGGCTGTCCACGAGCCCTGGGTGGGTTCGGGGGGTGCCCGTACTATACTTTGGTTTCTGTAATCATGCACTCCAGGCGTGAGAGGGAGCGATCGCTTTTCCTGATTGGGTGAAAGATTTTCCTTTGAAGTTTGGCATAAACGACGGGTGGCGGTTGGCACTGGCAGAGTCTGCTAGGGTTGCGTACGAACGCCTAGCTGAGCGGGTTGCTGCCCTGCCGGGGTCGACTGGCTCTCCGATCATTTGTGTCACGGTAGGGGGACAATATAATTTGTATTGAGACAATATAATTTGTATTCAGGACCGTTCCTTGATTGATGTGCTTGCTTTGCGGTGTTCTGTGGCGGAATAAAACAACACATTTTACTGTAGCAGACACAGTGTGTGTGTTCTGTGTGTCATTTTTATTACCGACTCATCCCGATCCTGCCTAAATTTCATAATACAGGGACGGATGGAGCATGAGATCGACAGATGGATCGAACTGTCGTGGTGAAGAGGGAACTGAGTCGGGGGGCAAAGCTCTGGATTTACTGATGGATCTATGTTCCCACCCTCACCTATGGTCATGAGATCTAGGTGATCACCCAAAGGACAAGATCACGAACACAAGCGGCCGAAATTAGTTTTCTTTACAGGGTGGCTGGGCGCAGCCCTATTCTGGGCGTATACATAGAGTCCAGAACTTCTGTCCAACGACAGCCTAACTCCTGCATAACACACGGCAGCGTAATGCCCAGGAAATTATGGACAAGCCGGTGTCCTGACGGAGGCAGCGATGCGCCCAGAGGCGCCCGGCCTGCAGAAGAAGATTTCTTTGATTGTGGTATTAATCTAGCTGCTGTTTACCGCCCACCAAAGAAAAGAAAAAGAAAGAAATAAAGAAGGTTTTTGGTGTCAGCAGATTGAGCGTCATGTCTGCTAGGAAGTTTGTTGGTGGTGGGGTTGAACGCAGGGAGGATTCATCACCCTCACCCTCTGGCTCACCCTATGATGAGGATGAAGTCTGGAGGAGAACTGATGGTTTCCTCCTGTGAACCCCCTTTATACCAAAACACTGCCAATACGCCATTATACAGTAGCTGGAAGTTAGAAACACGTTCAGCGCTCGTCTGGAACACGTCCGATACTTTGATATGCGTTGGAGAGAAGTTCTTGATAAGTTACGCAGAAGTTATGCGCAGACTGAACTTATGTCAACCATCAGATAACTGACGGCCCACGGATGGCAGACGCTGGCGTACGGCGGGACATTTTGAGCGTACTCGCCGTACGTTGCTTTGTTTCAGCGTGCTCTGTAACTTCTCCAACGTATACCAGTGTTTTTGCCAGATTTTTCAAACGTCAGGCATACGCTGGTCTAAACCGTCATGGTGTGACAGGAGCTTTAGTCCTGGAAGCTGGATGCAGCAGATGAGGGTGAAAACTGCACCGAACGTCAATCTAAATGATCAGAACTGAATGCTGAATGTGAGGAACAATTTAACAGGAAGGTTAAAGCAACAAAATCAGAGATGATTGAAGTAAGAAAACGGATTTGATGAAACCAGAGAGGAAGAAAAAAAAAAAAAAGGGGTGGCTTGGTTGCTTGTTGCAAAAAATCCCATCAAAGCCAGTTTCCCTAACTGGAGTCAACTCTCCTCCTTTATCCATCCCTTCCTCCACCATCACAGTCCTTATCCTCCTCATTCCCTGGCTCTGATTGTCAAACACAGCCTCTGCTGCGTCTAACCATCCAATCAGGGCATGAGACGGACCTCATCATGCCAGGAGCAAAAGGTCAAGCACCAAAAAAAAACAGACTAATGTGTTTCTGAAAGGAAGGAGGTAGAAACCGAGAACTTTGATGATTGAAGGACAAATCAGACAGAATGAAGATAACCTCCAAAAGAAGCTGAGAGTCATCAGTTATCTGCTTCAACACAGCCTTCGTCTTCTCTAATTTACAAAGTTAAAGCTTATTTTATAGTCCCCACCTGATCCGACACGGAGGAACGATTTAAACCAAGCAGGACGGATCCCAACATGCATAAAACATCTAAGTTTGTCATTTAAAGGTGAATATTCTGCATTTTGAGCCTTTCACAGACGACTGTTTGCACAAATCTGTTAGATTGTGAATAAAAAGGATCCTCCTCACTGATGTACATTAGAAGCTTAAATGACCCTGTGGTTGTTAGCGATGGAGGGAAGTCTGATAATGGGACAGTCTGTTCCCGCGTTGATCAGGAGCTCCAGATGAAGTTTTGGACGTCTGCCTTTACATGACGGAGCGACAAGGTGACACGTTTTCTACAGACGCTTTAAAGGCAGAGCCTGCTCCCTGAGGGGCGGGGCAACACTTTACTATAACTACTGTCATTCATCTTTTGGGAGAGAAATTAGAAAAATTACCGGTAATAGATTATTTTATTTCAGTTTAATATGGGAAAAAGTCAGAATTTTGAGATTTAAGTCAGAATTATGTCATTTTCCCCATATTAAACTCAATCAGCTAACTTTTTTTTTTTTTTCCCAGTGGCCCTCATCCTCTTCCATACTCTGGCCATTATCTGCCATGAGCTGATCTCTGTAAGCATTTCTCTGCCTTTTTACAACAAAAACAGATGAATTTTAGTTCAGTGAGAGGATGCAGGATGGTGTTACCGGAAAGGTCAGCCATGAATAATCAATGGATCATTATTTATACCTAAAACTAACATGCTAGCGGTGATGGAATGAATTTAGTGTTAATTAGTGAAAAAAAATAAAAATAATACTTTTCACCAGTCACAGTCACTGAGTCTGGGAGCGGCCATTTCTGCCCAAATAT
>NW_015151099.1:192005-192887 GCF_000732505.1 Cyprinodon variegatus
TGCCCCTGCATCCATCCATCCATCAATCGCTCATCCTGAGGGGCGGAGCTTATCTGCAGTGATCGCTGGACGACGATGGGGACAGGTCGCCAGTCCGTCAGATGGATACACAGAGACAGAGGGATTATTTAGAGACCCGAAGGATCAAAGGTTCAAATCCAGCACAGACTTAGAGCTGCCAACAAGATCTAACCACCACTGCGCTGCCTGTTAATGCTCCGCATACCGACGGGGTATTTTTATCGCTGGCTGGACTGTAACTACCCTTAACAATATTTTTAGTGGCTGAGATACAGTAGAGGTGTTAGGAGGAGGTGGTGCACTGCAAAAATTATCTAAAAACAAGTCATAATTCTCAAAATAAGAGTATTTAACCTTAACTAGAGTAGTTAAATAAGATGATCTGCCAATGGAATGAGTATTTTTACCCTTAAAATAAGATGATTAGATATTATTCACTTGAAATAAGAGACTGCAGTTGTTTTTTTCTTATTTTAAATCTAAATTGTCTTATTCAATTGGCAAAGTGTCTCCCTTATGTTTTAAATTCAAGAAAAGCATGCACTTATTCTAAGATAAATTGACTAATTTAGATTTCTACTTTTCGCAGTGTGGAGGTGGAAAGGTTCTAAAAGCAATGGCAGCCAGGATGGGACATTTTTCATGCATGGACAGAGAATCTTCAATTCTCCTTCAGAGCTGCAGGAACTGAAGGACACCATGTTCTGGTTCAGATGTTCCTGCAGATCTTCTCCGCTGTCTGATCAATATTATGCATCTCTATGCACCAGGTGGAACCAATAGAGACTTCCTGAATGTTCTGCCTTCTAAACACCTCCGAAAAAACAAGTTCATCTGTTCTTCACTATTTATTGGTTTTAA
>NW_015151099.1:194697-205675 GCF_000732505.1 Cyprinodon variegatus
TGCTGCTATAGGCTTAGACTGCTGGAGGACATAGGGACCCCTTTTTCATCATTCTATCTCTATTCTCCCACTCTGCAGAATCTGTAGTTGACATTGAAAAATCTGAAGTTATTAATGCTAGCAACTTATTTTAGAAGAATTTCTCTATAGAAAGGTGTGGAAAAACAAAAATTGGATCATGTTTGATCAACTTGAACAGAAGTGGAAAAGTGGGCGTCGCCCTCTGAACTTTCAGTTAACAGCACTACTGCCACCTAGAGGGCTGGAGTGAGAAAGCCAGCATCTTGCTTCTGTGGATGTGAGAAAAACAGAGACCTCTGATTTGAAAAATTTGTTTTGTTAAGCTGTGGTTAGATTTCAAATGCAGTTGATTAGAGGGGTTATCAACTGCAGGTCAGATAACTAACTACTAACCATAACTTCTGAACAAAACACAAAATTAAAGGAAGAAAATAAATCCATGTTGTGTCTTAACCTCTCAAAGCCCACCGGGTCACCGGGGAACCGTTTTAAAGGGTTTACAATTAATAACTCCGAATGTATGGAAATTACAGCGGTAAAATATTTATCAATATAGGTGTTAGACATTGTTGGAAAGCTTAGATTCTCCACAATTCAACCACCTAGTTAATTTTATGGACACAGCGAGCACCAAAGCACAATTAACACAGATATAGCAGCACGTCAAAATGTACCATGACAAAGAAGCTAAAACAAGCATGTCTTTATTGCTGCTGTTCAAAAAAAGACCTTTTATTTTCAAGAATAAAAAAAACTACTTTGAGTCTTGTTTGAACTGATGCAGCTTGGGTGTTTTACTCACTAAATTTCCATGTATATATTCAAAAACTAGAGGGTGTTAGCTTTTAAATGATGTATAACACATGTAATTTGGGCTCACAGTTCCTCAGTTATTTGCTTTTCCATTTGGGGATGCAGAATAGGCGAGGATTTCCCAAAATGAGGAGGATGTTAAGAGGTTAAGCAGCATCCTGTCTGCAGTTTATTGCTGCCGACTATAATGACAGAGATTACAGACGATAAACCTTCCTTGGTGCATTAAATGCAAATACTTTGCAATAAAAAACTGACAGACACACACCTGCTTTTCACAGACTTACTGAGGACTTTGCATTGATTTCCATCCATGTTAACAGTTTCTATGGCCTCACCTGATTCACATTAAACTAAACTATGAAGAAGCCCCCCCCAGCACACACATTATCGCCTAGCTATATGTACAGAGGACCATCTATTGACTCCCATTGATTCTCAGTCATTTTTAACCCTTTCTCTGCCCTAACCCTGACATGAACCAGAGCAGGGTGGTGGGGGGGTTACCATTAGGCAATACTAGGCAGTAGCTAGGGCCCCTTGAAACTCTGTTTCCATGTATGGTTAATACAACTATTCCTTATTTCTGCACATTAATTATGTTTTTGATAAAAATCCTTTGGTTAAAATGCCATCAGAATGCTGATAATATTAAGTGTGTCTCAGCCCCCCCATTCAGTGTCCACCATCTTGGATCAGTCCATTTGCTGCACATGTTCAGAAAGGTCCAAACAGACAGCAGCAAACCATTTGAAAACAAACCATGCAAAGAGCAGTGTTGCTAACTTAGCGCTTTAGTCGCTATATTTAGCCACTTTTCAGACCCCTCTAGAACTTTGATTTCTAAAAAGCTCCTAGCGCCAAATCTAGAGACTTTTTTCTGCTACTGGAAACTTTGGAGACAACATCTAAAAGCAGTGAACTCTGCTCACCAGAGCAAGTAGATTGGTAACCCTGCCTCCTGCTCTCCTCTATCTTGTCTGCTGTCATGATTCATGCAGCTATTATTTCATCCAAATGAAAAATGGAGAACAGAGAAGCAGATCATGGCTTGTCTACAGTGAAAAGAAGGACTGGGTTATTTACTTTGGCCTTTTTGGAAACACAGGAAGGAGCAATCAGCTAAGTGAGCTTAGTGCTTGGAAAAAATCTTTCATTCCTTTAGAGACAGCATGAAAAGTCAGCTGAGTACAAAACATAGAGAGGAAAACAAGAAGAAAAGGGACAAGAAGAGAGCGACACAACCTAGAACAGATAATGGATGTCTATTCTATTAACATTTATCTATCTGTAGAATGGGTCTGTTTTATGTGTTGTCTTTTACATTCAGAGGGGCCCCTGCCTGTCTTTGCCTAGGGCCCCACGTTTCCTAAATCCGTCCCTGACCACAGCCATATCCAGTGCATTCCTCTTCCTAAACCTAAATTAAACCAAACCGTTTGCAAAACAGCCCAGGTCCTCACTCTGATCCCAAGACAGCAGCTCACACACACAGATATGAGGAATGTGATAAGGAGGAAGAAAACAAGCTCCAGCAGATCCGAGAGGATCATCAGGGTGCTGACAGGAAGTGTGCAGCAGAGAGGAGATGGTCTGACTGCTCCTATAGAGGCCAGCATGTAGCTGTTAGCCTGGCAGGAGCTGCAGAGCCTCTGCAGGAGCAGCAGCCAGTGCAATGAGAGGAGGTGGGTGTGTTTGCAGGATGCAGCTGATCTGATCAGGGTTACTCACAGGAACGGACATCTTGCTGCTGTCAGTCGTTCCTGCAGACGCCGCTGGATCGTTTTCCTCTTCTTCTATTTGACCGAAAGAGACGGTCTGCAGCTCAGACCTCCATAGAGCAGCAGACCTCCCCCCCTGCTCAGTCTGTCTGTCCCTCTATCCTGCAGCCTCCTCAGGAAGAAGCTGGAAAATGACGCAGCTGGGAGCGCTGCGCTCAGACGCGCTGCTCCGTCTGCTGGCAGCTCCTCCAGGAGGATCCAGTCCAGCCTTAAAGGGGCCGAGCTGCAGAAAGCAGGAGCACCGACTAGGAGAAATAACCCGAGCATTTCCACACTGCAAAAAAGATCTAGAAATGGCTTTAAGTCTAATAAACCTTAATCTGAGCGGGTTAATAAAATTATTTGCCATGGAAATTAGGTTTTTTTTTTGTCTTAAAACAAGATAATTAGATATTATGCACTTGAAATTGTTCCACTGGCAAAGTGTCTCATTTTCCTCCTCAATTCAAGAACAAATGCACTAATTTAAAGAAAAGCGGAGTTTAGATTTTTAACCTTTTAACATCCACCTCATTTTGGGTAATCTTCGCCTATTTTTACCCACATAACTGAGGAGCTAATTAAAAATGGGTGAGTAGAGCACAGACCAAGCTACATTCGTTTAAACATGACTCATGTCTTTTTTGAACAGCAGTAATTAAGTCATTCTTGAGAAAAAGTAGATTTTATTGTATTATATTTGTTCTACATCATGTCAACCACAAAAGCAGACAATTTTAGACCTCTAGCTATAACAGTTCCAGAGCTGTGGGGTTTGGATGTTTTGGCGTCAGCTTGGAGCTGCAATGGCTCCACCTGCTGGTAAAAAATTTTACCGGTGGAATTTTATGCATTACCCCATCTTAAAGCTTTCCTTTTTGATAAAGCTTATAGTTAGGGTGGCTCAGGTTATCCTGAGCTATCTCTTTAGTTATGCTGCTATAGTCTTAGACTGCCGGAGGACATAGGGACCCCTCTTCATCATTCTGCTTCATTCTATCTCTATTCTCCCACTCTGCAGAATCTGTTAGTTCAATCTCTAGCGTTCTGCTCTCTCTGCTTTTTCTCATAGTAGCTTCATCTGGTCTGTTCCTGTTTGGCTGTGACTCCATCCTGGAGAGAAATATCAGCTGTGCTGCTGCCATCAACTCCTTTGTTTCTAGATGTTGGAGCTTGGCCTGTTTTTCAGTGTAGTCCTGTTTCTCTGACTGTGACTAACTGGATGTGCTCTCTTCATCCTCTGACATGGGAGCTGGCTCGGAGCTCGTCTGCCTGGCTGTGTGTTTCCTGGACGGGGCCGCCTGTGGAGCTGGTTGACAGTAGCCTTTTGTATCTATGCTTCTTTTTCTATGTCTGCTTCTGTCTCCTTGAACCCCAGTGGGCCTCAGCAGATGGCCGCTCACACTGAGCCTGGTTCTGCTGGAGGTTTCCTCCTGTTAAAGGGGAGTTTTTCCTCTCCACTGTCGCTACAAGCATGCTTAGTGTGAGGGATTGCTGAAGAGTCAATGAGTCGATGCAATCAGCTGGTTTTCCTTAGATAGAAAACTTTGAATCAATCTGACTGGATGATCTGGTGAACTGGAAAACTGGAATTAGAAATTCTAGGAACCACTATTAAACTATATATATATATATATATATATATGTGAATTACGCTCTAATCTGTATTTACTGATCCATCGTTACTAAATTTTAATTTAACAAACTGGATCTTCTTGTCATTCTTTTTCCTGTTTGGTATAATTGGAATTGCGGAGCTAAAAAATAGCTCAGCTCCGTATTTTGACTGTGAAGGATGGAGGAGTAGCGGTGGATGTGGAGCAGCTCTCATTGGTCAACATGACAAGTACTTGGCACGACGTAGGTGAGCGGGGCGGAGCGCTGGAGTATGTGGAATTTGGGGGTGAGCTGCCATTACTCCACTGCTCCTGCCAGCCTGCACTTCTTCCTTCCAACTGATCTCAGTATAAGCGGCGTCTTCCTCAGTCGTTTGATCGCCTCTCTTCAGAATGCCTTTTCATTTAGAAACAATAAAAAGGCTTTAAAAACCACATCTCATAGCCTTGGTTTTCTCAGCTCCACTGAGGAAGAGCTTGTTGAGATGAAGATAATTTTTAAATGAGACGGAATGGAGACGAAGGTCAGACCTGCTGAAGCTGATCCTATTTCTCATGGAGGAAAAACAATCAGTTCAGGAGATCTGGTCTGAAATGGTTTTAATTCTGATCAAACATGAATAAAATCTATAAAACCCTAAAAGTTTCCTGTGCCAGGTGAGACGTCCCTCTGCCTGGCTGTGGACGGAGGGTCTGTGCTCTCAGGACGCCTCCGCCTGCAGACAGCCTGTCGTCATGTAGATGCAGAGTTTTCCTGCTTCTTCCTCATAACCTCCTTCGTTATGTGGAAGAAGCTCCTGAAGCATTTCTAGGTTCAAATTAGCAGCAGTTTGCTTGTTTGAAAAGAAAAAAGTGAAGCTTGAAGTTTTTTTAATGAAAGCTTTTATTGCCAAAGACACAAACCTGGAACCACTGGAAGTTTATTCCAAACTGATGTATTTGTTCTGAGGGAGCAGAAACCAATCGGGTAACCAGGAAAACGCCATTTCTAACCATGCCAGCTGTGACGGAGCTTCACTGAGGATCGACATCCATGCTGCCTGGAGTCCCTGGTTCTCCTCACAAACTGTGGCTCTGACATCAGAGGAAGGTCTGGGGACGGCTTTAACATAAAAAAAACAATGAATTCTGGTTCTAAAGGAACCGTGGGCCGAGGAAGATGATCGTCTGGTCAGGAGAAACGTCTCCATGTCAGGATGTTCAATAAGTAACGCCCCCGACCTACGGCAGAAAAACAGGAATCTGACCTTTTTTGATAAACCCCATTTTAAACACTGAATTTTGCTACACATTAAATTTCTCACACTAAATTTATATCTAGTGAAAATTCACCTTCAAAAAAATCCCGGATAAAAACAGTGTAAGGAATTCAATGTGTAAAAATATTCTGTTTAAAATGAGGTGTTAAAAGAATTTGTTTAAAATTTGGCGTCCAAAAATGGGCAGATTTCAATGAGACCGTTTTCCTTCCATACTGACCCACTTCTAGTAGTTTGATGTAGCTGAAATCTTGCATATGCAACTATTTATATCTCTGTAGATTAATTAGACAATTCCAGATGTGAACTAATGGTGGATTCTGATTTGCAGGCGTTTTTGTATTTGAAAGGATGTTTCCATGGGAGACTTTTGATCAAATTAAAGTAACTTACGGTGACGACGCCCCATCATACGACCTTGCAACATCTTTTACAAGGTCAGATGATGGAGCATCATCACTAAGTCTCCCGTGGTGGGCGACCTTTCAAATACACAAACAGCTGACTCAGTTCAAACGCCTGTAAATCAGAAACCGCAGTTACTTCACAGCTGGAATTGTCCAATTAATCTATAGAGATATAAACAGTTGTAGGTGCAAATGTTCAGCTTGCTCTAACAACAGGAAGTGGGTCGGGGGCAGGACTTATTGAATGGTCCTCGTTCAGGAGCTAAAACCAGGGAAACTCTGCAGCCAGCGGCTCCAAACAGAAAAACATTGAATAACTGGGCGACAGAAAGGTTAGCGGTGTTAGCAGCGCCGCGGTACCAGAGTCATTCCTAAATACATGGATACCGTTGCCCTAATCATCATCATCATCATCATCATCATCCTCCTGATGGAGCGGTCAGTGCCACGCTGGTTCTGAGGCGGCCCGCCGAGGAGGAAGACGTTTAAACATCCAGAGAGCAAATGTTTGGATCACTTTAAAAGCAAAGAGTCGTTAAATCCACAGATTTAACCTTCAAAGGTCACCGAGCTTTTTAAACATGAGCTGCAGTTTAGGTCCAACCCTCCAGAACAGAGTTCTAATCTAGATCCGCTTCCGGTTCTTCTGGAAGCTCCGACTGTTGTGTGACGATGAGACCCGAAACACGAACCAACAGAAACCAGTTAATGTTTTCATCTGATCCTTGGACGAACGGAGCAGCCATGTTCACACCTGAGCAGCAGGAGACGTTCATCTCTGGCTGGGAGCAGGAAGCAGGCCGAGGCTCCAGGAGCCTATTTATACACCCAGCCTGAAATAGGCAGGAGCCTCAGACCCAGATGGATCTCATTACAGGAGCAGAATCCAACCTGCCAGGAGGAACCAACAATCCCAGGGATTCAGACGCCGCACTGCTCCGTCCGTCTGCGGACCGCCGGCGTGTCATCGCTTCATGTTGCTCAGTCGGACCGCTTTCTCCAGCTCAAACTGCCGATGGTCCACGCGCTCCAGGAAGTTCTTCCGCTCCACATACCTGAAAACACAAAAACTTCAGCCTCACTGACCCATCCGGTTAGAACTGGGCCATATATTAGGGCTATATATGCACCATATATATCACCATGTGTTTAAATGAGCTTCAAAAACAATAGAGTGCAGAAAGTTGCACTGATCATTCAAACTTTTGGTTTAAAATTTAATTTCATTTTGCTTTATTTTAAACAACTTTTCACTAATAATTCTGCCCCATGATGTGTTTGGGTGTCAGTTTTAGACCTTAAACAAGATCCCAGCAAACAGGAAACAAAGCAAAAACACGCAATAATAAATAAAATGCAAAACAAAAAAAACCCCGGCTCTTTTGTGCATAATAAAGAAAGCAGAAAAAAGTTAAAACTAAAAGACCTAAATAAACAAAAAAAAGTGGAAATAAAGTCCAAAAATGAGATCATTATCAGAGCATCTATTAGCGCTTTAGATCTTTACCTGTTGGGAATTTTAAAGAAGCACAAAAAGTAATAAATTTGAGAACATTGCTAAGTTTAGAAAAAGTCTTTAAAACCTGTGAACATCAGCTGTTAGAGCATCTAATAAACATTTAAATAACGTCATAAACAGCGTCTGCGATTTCCCTCCATCTCTTCCTGTTTCTCTCATATGGGATCGATTTTTCAAACGCCGCCATCGGCTTCACAGCTGATTGATTGAACGTTTTAATTGGCGAGCGGTGAGACGCTGACATGCAGAGTTTACAACATTCTTCATTTTGCAGCCAGTGACTTTTTAGGTGCTGGAATAAGTTTATACTTCTGCCCTTTGCAGTAATGGTTTTTGCAACACTTCTTAAAAATTAGCGCCTTTTGATCGCCGTCCTCGGCGTGAAATCCAAACCGCTGCCGTATATCGGTCAGCTGTGACACCTACTGTCGCAATAATTCGTTGGCCGGTTGCTGTAGTTTGCGAGAAAATAATCCTGTTTGGAGGAGGGATTTATGATGCATTCGAAGTGTGTGGAGAAAAATAAGACTGGCAGTGAAATAGATGCAGACGGATTAACGTCGTTATGCGAATTTGCACTTGATGGCTGCGATGGAGTCATTCGTGCTTGGGGAAACTCCAGATACATCGCGTTTATTCGATACATCGCCCAGCCCTACATCCGCTGCTAACGTCATTAAAGGAAAACATTTTTAAAGACTGATCTGCCTTAAATGATTAAACATTAGAGATTTTAGAGCCTTTTACTGAGACTGAGAGAAGGTGACGGACAGGAACCCTCAGCTGACCACGCTGCCTCCTAACGGCTCAGACTCGTCTCCAGCTGGTTTCAGGACGTCCAGCTCTAGGAAGGACTGAATGGGTCCCTGGAGCCTCCTACCCTTCTCTGCCTCTGTTGTGGATGGCCAGTTCCTCGGTGATGCCCTCCTCGGATTTGAAGGCGTCCCAGTCCATCTTGGACTTCTCTAGCGTGCTCATCTTCTGTTTCTTTCCTCCAATCTGACCGAGGATGCTGGACATGCCTGCTGGACGCTTCACACTGCAGAAACAAAGAGAGGGGGACAGGAGAGGTCAGTGACGGGTTCCTGGGCTGAGGGCCCACAGGCTGCAGATCGACAGGCTGAGGGCCCACAGGCTGCAGACTGAAGAAGCATCTGTAGATATCAAAGATGGATCCATCAGTGAGTGAAGGAGCAGCAGGAGATGGAGCTCTCCATCCGGACGGCTTCATTAAGCCTTAATAGCAGTTATTTTTAAAATGACCTCCAACCATGAGAAGCTTTCAGCAGCTACTCTGATGGCTGCTCTGCTCTAAAGATAAACCTGTGAGTTATCATCTCGTAGTAAATCACGCCATTAATGACCCCCCCGTCCTTTTTATTAGCTAGAACTCAACACCAAGAGCTGCTGCAAAGGAGCTACAGCAGGAAAAGAAAAGATGGAGGCAGAGACACATTGTGCAGTTATTGTTTCCAGACAAACGTCCTGATAGAGCATCCACTGTAATCATGGTCTGAAGCTGGTCCCAGACTGAGCATCGGTTTGCTCCGGAAAACATCCACACAGGAAGAGGATTCAAGGCAGGTCAGGAAGTAGAGAGGGCCGTACAGCCACCAGCGCAGTGCTTGTTAATGGCTGGCAGCAGGTGAATCACTGAGGCAAAGCAACAGAAGCCAGGAGTCACTTCAGTCCAACAAANCCACACAGGAAGAGGATTCAAGGCAGGTCAGGAAGTAGAGAGGGCCGTACAGCCACCAGCGCAGTGCTTGTTAATGGCTGGCAGCAGGTGAATAACAGAGGAAGAACAACAGAAGCCAGGAGTCACTTCAGTCCAACAAAAAACATGCAGGAGAGACGGAATCTGTGTAGGAAGGAAGTTCCCTGAAAGTAGGGGTGTAAATCACACCCATCATGGCGATTTGATTCAGTATCGATTTCCTGACCCAACGATTCGATTAATTGGTAAATATTTTTATTTTTTTTTACCTTACAGGCTAGACAATAATTTCAAATAGTCAAATAAATCAATGAAAGCTGTCATATCGTTAGGTATTTTTTGAGAAACAACAGCAAATAACAGAAGTAGAAAAGTTGCACTCCACCTATTCCTATTAAAACCTCATTCACTGAAAAATAATAATACCCCTGCGGTATAGATCCTGAAAGGACTTGCATGAAAAAATACTGCAGAAAATCAGTGATTGCACTGAGGGCAATGCAATACCTTGGCTCCAGACGCTCCACTGCACCTCTTCCAAATTGTAGCTGACCGCAGACAGTGCTGCAGAAAACAACTCGTGAAGTTTGACCCGCTAGAAGAGCAAGGTGCTCGAGAACGCTGGGACCCTCTTTCCACCTGGATCTCCGCTCTTTTTGGCCCTCATGTCCCTCCGTCGTCGGACTAAACTCGCCCCCACTTCCTCGCCGCCTCAGCCGTATCTAGACCCACAGCGTGTAGCTCAGACCACGCTTCAATTTTGAGCATTATTTACAAATGTCTGTGTCAAGCTCACTGCAACACACTGCTGTAAGAGTATAACCAGGAAGCGAGGTAGGAGGGCAAAATAGGTTTAGCGCCACCGCAGCACGGGAGGGAGAATTACATCCAGGAGCAAATGGATAAAAATAGACCGGAGGAAAAAAAAAAACCATGAATCGATACTTTTGCGGACGTGTCGATGCATCGGATCGTCGGCTGTTGGATCGATGCATCGATACAAAACGATTATTATTTACACCCCTAACTGAAAGACTGAGAACTGATCTAAGAACAGGAACAAAATGTCTGGAAATGAAAGGGTTGCTTTCAACCGAGCAGGAAAGGAAAATCATCTGCTAAAGGAATAAGTCAAGTTTCCTGATTGGCTCCATGGAGCTGCTGCTCATTGAATCTAAAGAAAGGGAATCAAACATCCTCCACAGAAACTTTATCCAACAAACCAGGTGAGGGTCTGTGTTTGTCCTGCAGGGTGGAGCCCCGTGTCAGGATTTAAAAAAGCTCAAACTTCAGACAGGAAACACCTTTAGATCAAGTTTTCAAAAAGCAGACGGGTAAGCAGAAGCAAACAGCAGTGGAGACATGGACGTTTTAACCAATGAAAACCAGTGAAACTCATCACAGTTTAACCGAGAAAGGTAGAGAAGATCTATAGAAGCCAAGGCTGCTTCATGGCGGTTCAACACAAGGCAAGGCGGGAGGCCAGTCCACAACCCGGCGGCTCAGAACCCGGCGGCTCAGGGACGGAGGAGGGATGGGCTGATGTCCTTTAATGTTTCTCCAGCCCTGGTCCTTAATGCACACTGCCCTGAAGGTTTTAGATGCTTCTCAGCTTCAACACACCTGATTCAGATGATTGCTGTTCAGCCTGATATTATGCTATTGATTGATAGCAGGTGTGTGAATGCTGGGAAACATCTAAAACCAGGGTTAAAAAACCCTGCTTTAAAGGAATAATACACCCAAAACATGATTAGCCTTCATTTTCTACTGCCCCCCATGCTGAACGACACTCTGGAGTACTTTTTTGATATCTCAAATGCATCTGGAGATCTGGGAGGCTTCTTGCTGTCTGCTGACATTCAA
>NW_015151099.1:206522-217658 GCF_000732505.1 Cyprinodon variegatus
AAACTCAGTCACATGGTGTTTCATCCACACGCCATTTACATGGGGCTTTAGAATTTCTAAAACATCTTTAAAAATGATTTTTTTTACAAATAATTTCTGCTTTATAGCTCTGTAAACAAATAAAATGAGATTTAAAATTCCACCTGACATGTGAGACTCTGCGGGAGTAATGCAACAGCAGGTATTCATTTTTAGCCCCGCCCCCTAATGGCCGCCATCATTGGAAACTAGAGGCTCAGAGCTTTCCAAGGAGGGGTCGGAGGTCATTGTGCGACCATTTCAGGTGATTTAACCAGCATGCGTTACATAAGCTGCTCTGTTATTCTAATTTTCTATTCAGTTTGGTAAATTTCGATGAATAAACGACTAAATCTTAGGGCTTTGTCTTGTGCAGAAAGTCTCCAATATTGGAAATCAGCATTTTTATCTGACCAGATTCCCTTTGATGAGCTGACACAAATGCATTTTAGCATAATTTGGCCACTTTTGGCGGTGTGCAAACATCACATTCCCAACCAGCACCCTGCCCACTAAAACCTTTGTGGAACAAACATGCTTCAACTTATTAAGGCTGATTTATACTCAGAAACCAGGTCGTCTGCGTTTCTATTGCAGTGAACGCAGATATGCCCCACCCCCTCCGCAGACACTCTGCTGCTCCTCTCCAAAATGGTAGGTGCCCGCAGACAGAAGGCCTCTGATTGGTCAGATTTCCATCCGCTCTACACTATGGGTATTTCCTGTTTGGTTCCTTACCGGCTTGTTTTGTTTGTCTGACTGCAATTGAGGAAAATGACTGGTGAAGATGGAGCAGCTAGAAGAGCGAGTTGCGTGAGAACGCTGGGACCATTTTTCCACCTTGATCCCCATTCTTTTTGGCCCTCATGTCCCTCTGTTGTTGCACAAACTTGCCCCCACTTCCTCACCGCCTCGACCGTATCTAGACCCACAGCTAGTTCCTGATTGGCCCTCTGGCGTTGTGCCGTGGAATAGCATAGCGCAGACCACGCTTCAATACTGGGCAGAAATCAAAAAATATCTGCGACGAGCTCACTGAGACACACTGCTGCTGGACGATAACCAGACCTTTATTCAGTCCAGATTAGCTTGAATTATAGTGAAGATGTGGATCTATAAAGTCTGAGGGTTCATCCAGAGTTTCTAATGGGCTTTCATGGTGTTTTGCAGAGTTTGTTTTAGTGAAAATTAGTAGTTTTGCTTAATCTTTTTAATTTTTTCTTTTATTAATCACCTATAAATCAGACATGGTGACATTTAGAATAGTAGTTCCGCCTAAAAAATATTCCTCAATGCCGTTCTGTCATAGAATTACAAACAATTATATTTCCAATTTATAGAACTGGATTTACTTCACAGATGTAGTTTCAGGCTGAATTTGATCCTAAGCCTCTCTGGGTTTAAGGGGTTAATTAAGGGAGCTAAAAAAAAAAAAAAAAGCTTTAAACCATGAAGGCGCTGACTGTTTGATTTTATAAGGTTTATGTCGCCACGTCTGTCAGTACAGAACCCTCCACTTTCTCCCACCAAGACCTCCTCCTTCTTCTCTCTTTTTAACGCTTCCATGAGGCGAGGCAGAATCCGACCAGATAAACGGCTCTGATGGCCACTTCCTGCTTCCTCTCTCTCCCTCTCACCCAGATCAGAAGGAAATGGGTTGTGGACAGTGCTGCTTCCTTCTGCTTCAGAACCATTTCCTTTGTCCCGTCTGGGTTTTCTGCTGTGGAAAGAAGGATGTGCTCCTCTCCACGCCGCGCTCGGCGGTGACCAGACGCCACCTGTCGAGGGAAGAGCGCTTTAACCGTAACGACCAACCAATTGTGAGGAAGACTCTGGTCATTTATGGCCACAGAGAGAAGAAACTGCTTCCTCACAGAATGCTGGATGTATAGAAAGTTTAGTGGAAGGAAAACCTGAGTATCTGGGGTTAGAAGCAGAGAACTGGACTTTTTTCTCTACGCTGCTTGAATCTTAAGAGCAAAGGTTCTACAAACGGTGATGTTTGGGCCGCTGTGTCATGGCTGGTTCTGGTCCAATGGGTCACAACAGGGATCCAACAGAACCTTCTGGAACACTTCTGCTGACAAGCTGGATGGAGTCACTGATCCAAGCAGAAGCTGGTCCAGTGACCATGGTGGTACCGGGTTCTGGACAGCCATCGGGCCTGTCCAGAACCCCACAGAGAATCTAGCCACTGAAGCCACCTGGGTTTCTCCTGGACCTCAGTAGAACCACAGGATGAGGCATTCAAGGGAAGCTGCACTGATGGCAAAGGATCCCGCAACAGACAGACGACACAGAAAATAACTTCTTACAGTAAATCCTGACGTTCTGGATGGATCTATCTATAGATCTATGAGAATAAAACATTGATTTTACCTGGGCCCGGGGAGGGTCGGCTTCTTCGAGGCCGGACTTGCCTCCTGGCCCTCCTCCTGCTGAGCGCTCTGACTCTTCAGATAAGTCTTAGCTTCCCTGGAATCCGCCGACACCTCCTTATTCACCCTGAAAACAGGAACACCAACAATCAGTGCTCTGAAACAGCAGATCTGTTCTCTGCTGCGTTCATTCAGCCCAGTTTCAGACCACCCAGAAATTCTCAATGAAATCCTGATCTGGGCTTTGACTAGGCCGCTCCAGGACTTTCCCTTTCTGACTTCTTTGCGCCCTAAAGGACGGGGATCCAGGAGACCTGGTGGTTCCGCTTCAGTAGGACCTTCAGGTTCATCCTACAGAGAACATGAAGGTTTTAATCTTTGCAAACCTCCTCCTGCAGCGGCTGTCACTGCAGGGCTGTTCTCCTCACGCGTACCGCGCCCCAGGCGAGGCGTACCACGCCCCAGGCGTACAGCGCTCCACATGTCCTCTGTAGCAGAGGGCGTCCACAGAGACAGCTGATGGAGAAACATTAACATATAGTGATAGCCGTTCACTGTGAGAATGATCAGCCGAGTGTGCTGCGCCATCTACTGGTGCTAATGGAAATGATCATGGTAGACATGGTGAGAACAGCAGACATGCCATCAGCCTGAACTTCGACTCAGATCCATCCATCCATCCATCCATCCATCCAACTTCTTCCTCCTCTTATCCGGGGTCGGGTTGCCGGGGTAGCAGCTTCAGTAGGGAGGCCCAGACGTCCCTCTCTGCTGCCACTTCTGGAGGAATCCCAAGGCGCTCCCAGGCCAGCAAAGAAACAGAGTCCCTCCAGCGTATGCTGGGCCTCCCCCTTTGCCTGCTCCCGGTGGGAAGTGCCTGGAACCCCTCAGCAGGAAGACATCCAGGAGGCATCCTAACCAGATGCTGGAGCCGGGCGTGCTTTGGTGGCGCAGTGGTTAGCGCACATAACCCATGTATGAAGGCCTTAGTCCTTGACTCAGGCTACCCAGGTTGGAACCCGGCCTGTGGTCCTTTCCCGCATGTCTTTTTTTGGTTTTTGTCTTTTCTTTGTTTTATTCTGTTTGTATGCTAATAAGTATTTTACATTTTTTACACTCGTATTTTTTTCTATTTTATAATTTTTGTTGTATTTTATGATTGTGTAAAGCACTTTGGTCCTGTCCAGTGCATAAAGTGATTCATAAATAAAGTTGGTATGGTATGGTCTTGGCCTACTGTCCATTAAAACGAGCCACTAGTGCCGTTAAAACTGAAAAAAACGACAAACAAATCAGATACCTCTCGATGTGGAGGAGCAGTGGCTCTACTCTGAGTCTTCTCCGGAAACTCATTTTAGTCGCTTCTATCCAGGATCTCAATCTTTCGGTCATGACCCAAAGCTCATGACCATAGATGAGCGTAGGAACGTAGATCGACCGGTAGATTGAGAGCTTTGCTTTTTGGCTCAGCTCTCTCTTCACCACTACAGACCGGTACAGCGCACGCTTCACAGCAGACGCCGCACCAATCCGCATATCTATCTCCCGCTCCATCTTCCCCTCATTCGTGAACAAGACCACGAGGTACTTAAACTCCTCCACTAACCCAGAGAAGGCACTCTACTCTTTTCCGGCTCCAGACCATGGTCTCAGATTTGGAGGCACTGATCCTCATCCCAGCCGCGAACCACTCAAGTGAGAGCTGTAGATCACGCCCTGATGGAGCCAATAGAACCAAATCATCTGCAAATAACAGAGACGTGATCCTAACGGTGATGCCACCAAAATGGATCCCCTCAATACCTTGGCTGCGCCTAGAAATTCTGTCCATAAAAGTTATGAACAAAACCGGTAACAAAGGGCAACCTTCCACTGGAAACGAGTCCGACTCATTGCTGGCGATGCGGACCAGGCTCTGACACCGCTCATAGAGAATCAACTCAGAGCCTTCATTTCAAAACAAACGTTTTTTCCTCCTGAATGATTCAGACTGACCGCACTTCTTCTCCAGCGAAGTCAAACACCTTGGTGATGGTGACCTTAGAAGGTCCGGATGGTTTGGAATCTGCCCCTGAAGAAGTCGTAACCTTTGAAGCTGAAGGTTCATCCTGCCAGAAAAAAAAAAAACAGGCCAATCAGCAGAGAGTGAAGCCAACATGGCCGACCCGATGATGAAGAAGAGGACAGAGAAACATGCTTCCCACCTCGGCGGTCTCTGACGGGCAGGTGGGGGCGGAGCCTTTGGGCCTTGATCCCATGTCAGACAGGAAACTGGCCCAAAGGTCATCTGATTTCTTCTTCCGTTTCTCTTCATCATCGGCATCCTCCTTTAGCGGCGCTGCCTCCTCGCTGCCGTCATTCCCTCCCTGCTTTAACCTCTCGCTGTTATTCCTGTTTCAAACAGATTTAGAAAAACTAAGATTTTTAGTTTTTACTGTGAAATAATAACATTATCATCTAATACAGTTGAGTGGGTTTAGGCCACACCCGTAAAACCACTTCACACTGAAAGCATGAAAACAAATCCAGCTGACCCAACCCTACGGGCCAGAACACACTGAACCCGATCTAGCCTCCATTCCCATAGAAAATTGTGGCGTTTAGCGTTGATTGAAAGTCAATGGGCATGATTTCCTGCAGGGGGCAGCGTAGCTCCGACTGAGATAGAGCCCAGGTCCATTTCAGTCGGACTACGCAGCAATTCAGCAGCAATTTCATGGGTCTGACAGGAAGAGGGAATCAGTTTCAAAGTAAAACATCCGCTTTGGAGGAAAATGCTAAATAAAATCTTTTAATCTGACGGGGAAAGAGTCAGTCTGGAGTCACTCATCGTGTTTATAGTAAGCAGGACAGACTGGAGCGGAAACCATGAATGAAACATTAAAATAGAAAACTTTCCCCATGATAGGAGTTCAGGAGGACAGAGAACGGATAAAGTAGCGATCGTCTTTGAGCCTCACAGAAACAAGAATAAGGAGGAGCAGACAGAGCAGGTCAGAGCAGCGTTTTTCTGTTCTTTAGACGTAGATCTCATTATGTTTTTAATACATGAGCATTCTATCTGTTCTAGTTCTAGATGCTGCACAGACTCGTTAAGTAGAGCTTTGCTTTATAGAATGCACCGCTGAGTTTTTTACTAGTGTTGCACCGATACCAGTATCAGGCGGGCCCCCGACCCAGCACTAAAATGTTGGTATTGGTATCAGTGAGTACCAACAAATAGGGCACCAATACCCTTTTGAGAGCCGAACGTTTATTCAACTATTGTCACCCATTCCAGGGAGTAAAACTTGAAACTTTTATTTCAGTTTAATATGGGAACAAAGTCAGAATTCTGAGAAAAAAAGTCAGAATTCTGACTTTTTTCCCATATTAAACTGAAATAAACTTTAAAAATCAGTTACCGGTAACTTTTTTTTCCCCAGTGGCCTAATCCTCTGGTCTGACGGGGTATGCTGGTCTGACAGAACAGCGGGCAGCTTGGTGCCTCACTGGGACAGGAAGTTCTGACACAGGCTAAACTTTATCATCCGCTCCACTCACTTCACGCCGACGTCCTTTCTTCTCTTTTTCTTCTTTTGAGCGGCTTCAGGATGAGGCACGGCGTCGTCCTCATGCAGAGGGTCCTCCTTCTCACACTCATTGATGTCATCCTCACTCAGGTTATCATCTGAGACAGAGAAGAACACACGATGGTTCAACACGTCCACAAAGGCTCTGTGGATCCTCTTTAGGGCAAGTTATAGATCCTTCCTCGTCCCTCAGTGAGGTCTAGAAGCACAATATCTATATAAGCCATTCAGCATAGATCCTGCTACATGGCTGTACATCTGAGTTTAGTATTTGACCAATTAGATGAGCCCTTGAATGATTTATTACCTCCTGGAAATTAAGTTTGAAACAAAAAAAGTCAAGAAAAGGTTAAAACAGGGTTCCAACAACATCAGGCAAGTTCAATTCAAGACTTTTTTAGGCTTTTTTGTCCCTTGAAATAAAACTTTAAGACCAACTTCACAATAAACACAAGAAAACCTGGTTGAAACAAATGTAACCCGATGCTTATTTGAACATAAACCATTCATTTCTGGCCCAGTAGAAATATTTACAATTTTGAAAAAAATTCCATAGAGGAAGAAAGTAAAACACAAACTAATAACAGAAATATTTTTAACAACTAATGAATGGAATTCACAAACTTTGTTTTGATCCCGACTCAAAGTCTATAATAGCTCTGCTTTCATTGTCCGCAAACCGCCAAACATTATCTGGAGGTTTGCTGCTACCGGAGATGCTGTAGAGGCCGTGCAGAGACGAGGAACAAAACGGAGGCTTTGTTTTTACCTCTTCACTCATCTGACTCCACAGCTTTGATTCCCATCATGCCGAGCTTCAATGACTTCTTGCTCAAAGTACAACATTCCTCATCTAAATTACCTGCTTCTGGTTTTAGACGTGCAGAAAACTACATTGCATTTACACCTCCCCACGTTGTCCAGATAAAAAGTTGTCGCATCGCCCCAAGGTCTGTTTGTTTTTATCGGTTCTGCTGTCAGGATAGAGCTAATAATTCTTCCAACGCAGCCGTTCGGTAAATGGCAAAAAATTATTGGGAATCATTTTAATTTTTTATACAAATGACAAAAACTAAATCCTATTTATGACTTGGTGACAATTTTTAGATCTATGAAAGTCTGATTTAAGACATTTTAATACCAATTAAGGCCTTATTTTTATATTGAAGAATTCAATGCCTTTTAACTTTTTAAGGATTCACAGGAACCTGAAAAAGCTAATTTTAAAGTTATAAAGTTAACAAGCCTAGTTAATAATTATATTTAGGTTTATAAACTAAAAACTTTAAAGTAGAGATTCCTTACTATCTTTCAGGCAACATATTCATGTTTTTATTTTATTTGAGATGGAAAGTTAAAAAGTTTAAGTAAAATTGTTTTTATTTTATAATCAGTTGCTGTACGATACATTATTTATTGTAAATAAAGTTGGACAAAAAGTTAAAGAGAAAAAACAGGTAATAAGCTAATTAAAAAGTTAAGTTAAAAAGTAAATAAGTCTATTTAACAATTATATTTAGGTTCATAAACTAAAAAAATGTCAGTTCCAGTATCGGCATTAATGCCTCTAAGGTTATGTTGGACCAATAAAAATGTGTTTGTTTTTCATGAAATTCTTCTAGAAGCACTTTTGTAATTTTTCTTAATATATTAAGGCAAGTTGGCGTTTCTTCTTATTACATTGACATTAATTGTTACCATAAACATCCATATTTCTAGAATGTTCCAAAGGTAATAAGGTATCTGCCTGGATTCCAGTAACACTATTGGCTGGAAATGTTGATTTGTAAAGTATTTCACTTTTAAACCTATAAAGGGTTGAAAGAAAACATTTATATACTGCGTGTAAAAAGATATATAAGCTTTTTTTCTTACGGTTAAACAAATAGAGCAAACAGTAGACAGAAACAGGACTGTTCACTGAAACTGCATCCTAACCAGAGGCAGGGGAGGATGCAGGATTGTTCAGCCTGTCTGAGGATTCTGGTTATTTAGCAACTAAACCTGAAACATCTTCCTGCGATTCTCACCTGAGGGAACATAGTCAGCGTCTTCATGAGACAGGTAGCCGTCAGAGTCACAGTCAGAGTAACTCATGGCGCTGAGGGGGAGGGAACAATGGAGGCGGCTGCCTGCTAGTTTCTTCCAATGCTAACAATGCTAACAGTGCTAACAATGCTGACAGTGCTAACAATGCTAACAGAGATTTAGAGCCGAAACCTGCGCTGCTAAGGAAAGCTTTAAGAGCCCCGGAGCAGAGATGGACAATCAGCGATGATCAGTCCGCCACAATCCGCAGTTTCACAGACTTCCGGTCCGGTAGGAAACTATTTCATCTTTACAATGGTTCCTTCTTCTTCTTCTTTTATTTGATTGGCGGATTGTAAACAGCTTAAAGCTGCATACCGACACCTACTGTACAAGAGTGTGTAGCGTAAAGGTTCCACCTACTTTATTCTATTTTTTAATTTCATTTTATGCAAAAAATGCTTTATTAATGGCCCTAATATCCTCCCTATCTCCACATGTCCCTAAAATCCCTTTAATGCTCCATTCTCTCCCTTTTTCTCTAATTAATTCCCTCATCCTCTCTTTCGGATGCATATTAATAGCAACCATTAAAACATGATCAACATTTTCTTTTCCTCACATATTTCATGATTTCTCTTCCCTGGTAGAAACAGAAACTTATTCCAGCAGGTGTGTCCATTTCTTAATCTAATATAAATTATCTCTTCTCATCCTTCTTTCTATGTCATTTCTAACTATTACAGATTTTTTTAACCCTATCAGATCTTTCTTGCCCTTTTTCTGTTTGTTTTCTGTTTGTTTCTTTTTAATTTTTGATTTACCTTCTGATATATATATATATATATATATATATATATATATATATATATATATATATATATATGTATGTATTAAAGCAAAGAGCTCTACTTCACTTCTTTAGTGCAAATTTGAACCTTTAAAACTTTCCTTTGTGCTTCTTTCGTTTTCACCATATAAGGCTTGCGACTGACGTCATTGCATTTCCGGTTCTGGCGGCCATCTTATACGACTCGCCGGCGGAAGTAAATATGAACAACAATAATAGTGTGAGAAGAGCAGGTGCTGGATTCATTTTTACAAGTTGAAAATCATAGTGAAAGAGAGGAAAAGTCAGGAGCACAGACCTGAATACGCCTCTGGAGGTGACAGCTTCACACCTGCTTCCACCTCTCATGTCTAAATTGCTGATTGCCCATTGGTTGTGAAGCCACCAGCCGCCATATTGGTACTCCCAAGTTAAACCGGTCTCAATGTAAACAATCTGTGCGCTACAGCATCGAACAACCATGATGTTCTTATTTGCAGGGGGTTTTATCAAAAGTTTAGTCATCAGATGGTCATTGTGTTAAAATATATAAAGATCGCAGCAGCAAGTGTTACAGTCTCATTTCCCACACTGCAAAAACAATCTAGAAATAAGTCGACATTTCTTAACCCTGTAATGCCTAATGTATCGTATTTGATACATACGGTTTCTGAAATGTTTTGCATCTGACACCTTTTGCATAATTTAATGGTAAAAACTTTGCTCAAAATCCTAATGTACACAATCAGATATACCTGATAACAGAGGTCAGAAGACTACACAAAAAATAATCTTGACTTATCGCATAGTAAAAAATTATTAATATCAAAAATTTATTTCTGTTTTTCCTTTTTACATATTTTGTTAAAAGGGCAAATAAGGAATTCAAACAAAAAAATAATAATTTTCTGTTTTGTTTTATTCTTGGATGGGGCTTTAAAGGGTTAAATTAACTGTGTTACCCTTAATTTGAGCAGGTAAATGAGATGATCTGCCAATGGAATGAATATCTTTACTCTTCTAATAAAATAATTAGAAAATATGCACTTGAAATGAAACAATGAAATTGTTTTTTATTTTAAATTTCATTTGTCTTGTTCCAATGGCGAAGTTTCTCAGTTTTCCAACTGTACATTGTCTTGTACAGTAGCACTGCTAATAGTTGTCTTGTTTTTGTTTACATGTGATTGCACTATTTTGCACCTGTGATAGGTGTTCACATATGAGGGCTGTTCAATACGTAATGCCCCTGACCCACTTCCAGTAGTTTGATCTAGCTTAAGTTTTGCATGTGCAATCATTTATATCTCTAGATGTAAAGCAATAACTAAGAGCTCTGAACCAATGTGGTTTCTGATTTACAGCTATTTGAACTGAGTCAAGTCTGAAGCGGAGCCTGTTGAGTGTCGAGCAGCTTTGAACTCTAAGCTTCATTTATAACGACCTCTCCTGGTGAAGCGCAAACCTGCACTGCAATAATACTAATAACAATAACTGAACTTTATTAATCTCACACTGAAGAAATTAACTCTCTGGGTTTAATCGAGAGGATTTCCCATTAGGCAATACTAGTTAGCTCCCTAGGGCCCCAAATTCCTGGGGGCCCCATAAACTCTGTTTCCATGTATGGTTAATTGTAAATGGTAAATGGTAAGTACTTATATAGCGCCTTTATTCAAATTAGGAGACTTCACCAAAGCACTTTACCCTACATTCATTCACCCATTCACTCACACACTGATGGTGGAAAGCTACATTGTAGCCACAGCTGCCCTGGGGCTCACTGACAAAAGCAGAGCTGCCGTACACTGGCGCCACTGGGCCCTCTGACCACCATCAGTAGACAATGCAGGTGAAGTGTCTTGCCCAAGGACACAACGACAAAGAAAGTCGGAGTCAGGGCTTGAACCATCAACCCTTCAATTTCAGGGCAAACTCCTACATCCAACGCCACTGTCACCCAGTTAATACTATTAACTGGGCGACATCTATTCCTTATTTGTGCACATTAATTATGTTTTGATAAAAATCCTTTGGCTAAAATGCCATCAGAACGCTGATAATTTTAAGTGTGTCTCAAAACCAAGCCACCGCTTAATTTTTCTGTTGTCTTCTGTTGCCCTCTTGTGTGTGTTCCTTTCCCCCTGGCTTCCTCGTTGCTTCCTCTCACACCTGCTCCTTATCGGCTCGTTAGCCCTGCCTTTGTCTCCCTCTGCCGTCACTCCTTGTTGGTTCCTTGTCGTTGCTGGTTTCTCAATGCTGTTTTCTTCCTGCCTCGTCTCTCCCTGGCTCCTCGTGTTCGGTTTCCCCG
>NW_015151099.1:218204-219373 GCF_000732505.1 Cyprinodon variegatus
CCTGCCTAACTGCATCCCCTTGGGGGCAGTGGGCTGCCACTGCCCCCAAGGGGATGCAGTTAGGCAGGTTAGCTTGATGAAGAGGTTTCACTAACACACATGTGCAATCACCGTCTTTTTCGTTTGGATTCAAAGTGTCTTTGATTTGAAATATTGATACACAACAGACTGAATATCATATCCAGTGTACTAACAATGGGTGCATTTAATACAATCATTTTTTTATTCAAAGCATTGTGCTGTCAGTCGCCTCACTGCTGCCTCCACCTCCTGTAACTGATGTTATTTAAGCAATACTTTAGACCAATTCTAACTCTTTAGACCAATACAGGAGATAGAGGAATCGCTGTCAAAGGAGTGATGTTGGATTTTTATTGTAAATAGCAGTAATTTCTAAGAGAAAAGGATTTTAGGAATGATACTGTAGAGAAATGTGGACGGTTAGAGGACTTGATTGGAGATATATATATAAAAAAAACTCTGAATATAGTGAGGAGGAAAAGAAAAACCTTTTTTATTTATTAAAAAATACAAATAAAATATGAAATTCTGACTTCCTCCAAAAGATGGCAGCAAACATCTGATAGCAGCTTCTGCTTAACATGAAAAGGAAAGAACAACCACTGGAGCAAATTCTGAATATTGCTGCAATGATCTTTTAGGCCAGATTTTAAATATGCAAAGCAGAAGTGTGCGTTCATCAGGCAGACAGATGGAACTTGCTTGAGGAAACATTATTTTCATTTATTATATCAGTAATGTGTGATAAACGAAGAGTTTCCACTGTGATGCTGAAAAGGTGAAGATTGAAGCAGCACACCAGGTAAGTCTGAGATGCTGTTGTGGAGAAGTTTAAAGCCGGATTGGGATAAAAATGATTTCCCAGGCTTTAAACTTCCCAAGGAGCTCTTTGCAAGTGATGATATTGAAACGGACAGATTATCAGACCACTGGAAATCAGACAAAAAGAAGACTGATCAGAGTGGCAACCCAGAGGCCCATGATGAACGATGGGAGACTCTGTCCATGGTACAACAATCAGTGATATACTGCACACATCTGGTTTTTATGGATGGAAGCCATTCCTGAAAGATACCCATATAAAGTCTGGTTTAAAGGGGTCAAAGAAAGCCAGACCGAGTTTCTATTGTCATAGATGAATAACGACA
>NW_015151099.1:219834-221403 GCF_000732505.1 Cyprinodon variegatus
CTGGACCAGCCCCAGAGCTGAGGGCACGGTTCGACTGCCTGCAGTGTTTCAACTACATGCTGCACCGTAGTCGACCAAAATCCCAGACAATTTTAAAATTCACCCCCAGACAATTTTTTAGGTATGACATTAGGACAAGTCCGGGAAAAAAAAAGGACGTCTGGTCACCCTACCATATCAAAAATTTGATGTTTCAGTGAGTGAGTGCTTGTTGCTATGATGCATCTTTGCTCAGCAGCTTCGCTCGTTAAAAAACCAACCAATCAGAGCACAGCTCATCTAAATATTCATGATCATACCATAAAAGGAAGAAAACCTGTCGTTTCATTCTAGGGCTTTTAAACAGGCTTGCATTAGAGTTCATAGAACAGCAAATATGCCATTTTCAGCCCAACCAATGTTAGACACCCTATTCAGAGACCTTAAGGACCAGCACCAGATACCCTACAAAATCATTCTATCACCCCTTTAAGTTGACCACAAGCCACCTTTGAGACAGCAAACATGTGAAAGAAGGTGCTCTGGTCAGATGAAAGCAACATTATGTTTGGTGTTAAAGCAACACAGCTCATCATCCTGGTCACACAACCCCCACTGTCAAAAAAGGTGGTAGCAGCATCATGGTTTGGGCCTGTTTTTTTCAGCAGGGACAGGGAATATGGTTTAAATTGATGAGAAGATGGATGGAGCCAAATACAGGAACATTCTGGAAGAAAACCCGATGGAGTCTGCAGAAAAATGACACTACAATGATCCAGAAATGAAAGCAGCATCTACAATGGAACGGTTCGCAAATAAACATATCCAGGCGTTAACATGGCCTAGTCAAAGTCCAGACCTGAAACTGATTGAGGATCTGTGGAAAGAACTGAAAACCGCTTTTCACAGACTCTCTCTGTCAGGATTCAACGCCAGAGTGTTAGCCCGTTGTGGTACGCCTAGGCCTCTGTCCTGTTGACAGTTCTTCGTTCCTGTGAGTTCGATGTTTTGGATTCCTAGTTCTAACTCTGTTCTCCTGTCTCCCTCACTTCGTTGTGCTCTGGATTTCTCACCTGTCTTGTTTCCGTGCTCTGAAGACTGGTTCCTGAATCCCTGCTGCTCAGATTCTGCTCTGGCATTCCCCTCTAGCCCCCCCCTCGGTGGTACCGAGCCGGACAAGAGACCCCGTTCCTGGATTCACTCTAGTTTCTTCAGCTGCTCCTTGAACCAGTCTCCGCTGTGGTTCTGCTTGGGCTGGCACCTATGTTCCATCCGCTACCTCACCTGTCACTCAGCACATCTCCTTCCATCAGATGTGCTGATGGAAGGAGATCTTCCACTCGCCCTCCCTGGATAGGTTATCTGTACCTGGGAAACAGCATCAGCGCCGAGCTCCCTAAATCAACTAGTGTTAATCAGTTCCCTTAATTGGTCCCCTTTTTCCTCCCGCAGTGCTCCTAACTCTGACGTTCCAAATTTTGCCTGCTACTGTCTATAGCCGATATAAACATCTTTAACTGCTCCTTGTTCTCCGACTGTGTCTGCATGTGGGCCAAACACCTTAAAACCATGACAGTCTCCAATTCAATT
>NW_015151099.1:223353-229651 GCF_000732505.1 Cyprinodon variegatus
CTCCGAGCCAGCTCCCATGTCAGAGGATGAAGAGAGCACATCCAGTTAGTCACAGTCAGAGAAACAGGACTACACTGAAAAACATGCCAAGCTCTAAAAACTTTTCAGGCTCTCGACGTGTAAAACTGATTGAGACAAACCCCAAGAGACCTGCAGCTGTAATTGCACCAGAAGGTGGCGCTACAATGTACTAACTCAAGGGGTGCTACCTAATTTTGCACACCCAACTTTTCAGTTATTTATTCTTTAAAAAAGTTTAAGATATCCAATAAATTTCGTTCTGCTTCACGATCGTGTCCCACTTATTGTTCCTTGACAAAAAAAAAAAAAAATAGATTTGATATCTTTCATTGTTTGAAGCCTGAAGTGAGGCAAAAGGTGGAAAAGTTCAAGTGGAGCAAATGTTTAAAAATCTATTAAAACCTCATGAAATATTTGGATACTTCTGTAAAACATAGAAATGTAAAAACATTTTTTTTGACAAATCCTTTACTTGTAACTATTTGCAACACAAACCTTGGTGTTTTGGTGGTTTGTGAGATTTACTTCATGTATGTTGATGGTTCTGGTTGAGGGGTGCGACATTTAAGAATCATAGACTCTTATAAGAAATAGAGATCCTACAAAAACCCAAAGATAAAAGAATCTTTAGTTTGTTATTACATTTAAAATCTTGTATTTTTCTTCTTCAAACATTTAAAAGACTAGTTTCACAAGATGACATTTCATCGTCCGCTATGTTCTGCTGAAGTAGGTTACTAAGTAGATAAATAACTTTTGAAATATCCTTCAGACAAAAGCTTCCTCAATCGCCTTTTCTGATTTAAAGGAGGAACACGATGTGTTAGACGAGAAAGATCATAAGAAGCAAAGAGATGTGCTCCTACAAAGAGAGGCAGCCATTACACCTTCTCCTCACAAATAACACATAATTGCCTTCTCACAATGTAATGTGTTTAGATGGCAGGCTGGGCTCCATTTGAAGATGACCTAAATGAAGAGTGATTAAGTGTAATTTGCACATATTAATAGCAGGAGGTGACAGAATGGTGCAGCCACGCATTGGAGTGGACAATCAAATAGCTGGGTTATCAAATATACAAACCAGGTAACAAGACCTAATGTCTCACTGCAGGGAGATGTTCTGTACAATTTCAACTTAACTTAATTAACTTTTGACGACTTTAGTTTGCCTGCATAAAACAAACAACTAACTTCAATCTATCTTGTACTTTCATAAGGTACCCAGTACCTCTATGCTGGTTCGATCATACCTTAAAGACGCCTCCTTACCGTCAGTAAAAGTTTTTTAACCAGCCCAGCTCCTGATTCACTGAGTAACGCTGTACACTGTATGATATTTTCAATCATGTACTCAGCTGCAAACTATACGCAAACTATAGTTGGGTGTAGGTTTGGCAGGACCCAAATGCAGATACTGAAGATGAAGGTGGTAACTTGTAGATTCAATAACAAAAAGGGTAAAAGAAGCAAAAATCCAAAATCATACTTCCACAAAAACAGAGAACCTGGAATACTCACAACTAGGGGGCAAATAAATTATAACAAACAGTGACTGAGCAGGAGGTGCATATATGGGAGTAACAAAGAGAGACTGGCACAAGAGGGCAACAGAGGGCAAATAAGAAATACTTAAGAACCCAAGTACAATTAAAATAACTAGAATAAAACAAAATGGAAATAAAACCAGTGAAAACTCAAAGATACAACTAAAACAGAACCAAAACCATGGCAGGTTTAAAAGTTTACAGGTCACGATGCATGTTCTTCCACTGTATGGCCCAATGCTCTGATGTGATCTACCTGCTCATTCTGTACGTCTAGAAATCACAACGTTGGACTCAGTGCCAAGTGATGGCGCTGGTCTGACTCGTCAATCTGGAAGAAGACTAAGAACCGTAGTTCGATGATTGACTTTGTTGTTGGCCGCATGTCTTGGACACTCAGGTGAAGAGAGGGGCGGAGCTCTCCACCGACCACTACATGGTGGTGAGTTGGATCCGATGGTGGGAGAGGATGCCGGTCAGAACTGGTAGGCCCAAACGTATTGTAAGGGTTTGCTGGGAACATCTGGCAGAGTCCCCCATGTAAGGAGCTTTTACTCCCACCTCCGGCAGAGCTTTGAACCTTCCGAGGGAGGTGGGGGACATTGAGTCTGAGTGGACCATGTTCCGTGCCTCTATTGTTGAGGTGGCTAGGTTGTCGGTGCATGTCGCAGCGGCAACCTTCGAATACGCTGGTGGATTCCAGCAGTGAGGGAAACTGTCACGCTGCAGAAGGAGTCTTATTGGGATTTATTCAGGAATGAAAACATTTCTCTCATTAACCAATATTTTATCCACCTTTTACACTTTAAAAGAACACATGCCTTTATTTCATGGCATATTTAATGGATTTTGTCATTCTTTGACTTTGACACATATGTTGTAGAGTATCCAGTAAAAGAAGCAATGAAAAATTAGCTAAGGTTGCATAAAGCGATTCAGGGGTCCATTCAAACTGTGGCTGATATAGTTGTAGTACTTTTTCTGAAGACTTTGTAGAGTATTTCTGACAGAATTGAAGATTGTATCAGAAATCAGCTTTGTTTTGAGGCCCTTCGACATGACGGATGGTCTAGTACAGGAGTTCCCAAACTTTTCTGCACCAGACGTCATTTAGACGTTGGTTTTTAGGCTAAATCTGGTCGGTCCATGATAGTATTGATTTAGTCCATAAATAGATGTTGGGGCCTGCAAAAAAGCTATCACGAGGTAATGGCTACAACCAGAGAGCCCAACACTTGGTACGTGGAGAGACATTGTGATGGAAATATATAAGATGGAACAGCCCATGTTAACTAAAAAATGGAGCTCTTAGAACGATGGTTGAAATGGTATTGCTTTGCTCCAGCCAAGTGGCCTAACAGCCTGACTTTATTACTATGACTTTATAACGCAAAATATATCCTATTGTATGAATATGTATGTGACAAACTCCCTGTATGTACATAGTTTTGTTCCTAACGTATGTTGTTCCTGTCTTCCCCTTTTCCTGGGGGAAAAAAAAACAATAAAATAAAGATTAAAAAAAGAAAAATAAATAGTTGTTGTGTTTGGTCCGTTTGATTTTGTCCCACTTTAGTCCAATAATAGATGTTACAAACCCAGTTTTTAATGTCTTCAAGGATATGAAAATTACAGCTTTTCACCTTTCAGTTTTTTACCAATTGTAGACGATGTTTGGACTTAAATCATGTCGTCTTTTCAACCATTTCTGGTCTGGTGAGCTGTGACCCCAAAGTCTACTACTCAAAAGACAGGAGACCCCTAAAACTATGTATATTTACCTCATGCTAAATTAATTTGGAAGTGAAGTTAATATTTAGATAAATAAAAAAAATTACATTTCATTATTTAAACTATTATTCTATTTTTCAAAGGTACACCACAGACTTTGTCACTTTGTGTAAATGATACCCCAGGCTCCCCTCTTGATATACCAAGTATGTAAGTTGGGAGAAGACAAACCGTCGTTGGCTAGGTCATGTGAAGATCATATTGCTTTACGGCTGCAGGCTCCTATATAGTGCTGGTGCTAAGGCTTTAGTGCTATTTTTCCGCCTGCTTGCCTACTGGTCATGGCTGCGGCAAGGAAAAAGTTTAAACCTTATGATGCTAAAAAGAGGAAATGTGAAACGGATCGAGGAAAAACAAGAGTCGATATTGGAAATCAGTGTATTTGTTGGCCAGGCTGAAAGAAGAAGCCGGATGTAAAACCGAATGTCTTTTCTCAAATTGATTATTAGCCTTTAAGTTAACACTTTGCTCCTATTATACAGTCAGATATCTTTGTTATAATTTTTTCTGTTTAGTAGAAGCAAAATTTGAGCGTTTCTGGTCTAGCGCCCCTAGTGGCTAAAAGTTACACGTTGTGCCTTTAATTATTTATTGGGAGATTTGATTATTTAATTGTGCATTTTAAAATTCTGTATTTTCTTTCAACCATAATTCAGATAAAATAAAAAAAATATGAATATTATTGGACACCACATCACAGCGATGTAAAAACCATCTTATGACCCTTTGGTCCCCCAAGTGGGTCCGACCCCACTTTAACACCCCCAGTTTAAAGGACAGCTTTTTCTGCCAGCTTGCACCAGAACAACATGTGTGTATAGCTTCCCTTAACATTAACATTGTAACAAAAGGATTTGCTTTAAAGTCTCCTTTAAATCAATTGGACATTTAAATGCAGATTATTTTAACAGCCTAATGAAATCTGTTTCTTTGTTAACATCTTTGTCATAAAGGCAACAACCATTCATACAGAAATGCAATAAAACGTTACACCCCTCCAAATGCCTTCATAGAGCGAAGAGGTTTAATGCCGGTTTTGAAAGTGAAATATAGAGTTCAGTACAGAAAAGGTTGCAGGAAACAGGATCTAATATAGATGGTGTAATCTCCCTCTTTTAAACTGACCTCGGGGCTCTCATATAGAGTTAATGTGAAGAAGAAGCGTTCAAAATTCTTCTACTTTTTCTTCTCACATGGCCAGTGTCTGTGAAGGGAAATTACATTTGTACACACTGCTAACTGTGCCATCTACCATGTTGGATGCAGAACCTGAGCCTGTGGAGAACCACAGTCTATGCAGTGATTCAATCAGGGAAAGTCTTAGAAAATGAAAAGAGCGAATAATGGAATGTTTGTATGAAATCATTTATCCAAAAGTATTCAAGAACATTTAACGTTTCTCAACGTTTAGTTGAGAAAGGTCTAGTAATTAATTCACAGCACAAGAGCAGATCTCTAACAAAATGCTGAAAATCTGCAGATAGTTTATAATTCTGGAATAATGAGACAAAACAAATAAAACAAAAGCCATCCCTTCATCTTCTACCACTAATTTCATCAGGGTTGTTGTGGGTGAGAGGCGTAAAACAAAACCCTTCAGAGTGAAATAGTTCAGCTCTGAACTCAGCCTCGGTTAGCAGGTCAGCCACCATGTGGTCTGTGCTACTATTAGACTGAAATAGGTCATCAATAGAAAATAGAATTCTAGAAAAAAAACAGAGATCTGGAAAAATACATGCAAGAGTCAGAAAAAATTAATAGATGCTGGTTCCTGCAGCCCTTCTCAACCAGATCCTCTCCAGTCAGCTTCTCGGCTCCCCTCACCATCCTCTGCAGGGCTCGGATGTCAGCTAAATGGCAGCTGGAGAGTAACATACTCTCCACCACAATTCTACACCCTGCTGAGAGAATGTTTACTTGAGCCAATGGTTGAGTTAACATAGACATAAGTAAATGGAATAAATTGACTAAATGGAATAGATGGACTAAAAATGTTTCGGATAAACACGGCAGTCAGAATATTGTGATGGGATTCAGCAGGATCAATGCATCATGATGTAATTCCACTCTGATTGGCTATATGCTATATTGGAATATTCCAGTTGGTATGTTAACTTAGAGGTGGGTCGAGTTCCAGTACTTTGATATATTTGTACTTGAGTTAAATGAATAAAGTGGCCTTTCAAGAAATTACTGTAAAAAGTAATTGGTAAGAAGAAGAAAACTGAAACTGCAATCTGTCCCTTCTGTTCAGTGATGGTTTTTCTCTTTTTAAAACGATTTCTTCCTTCCTTCTTTCTTAGTCCCAAGACAGAAAAGATAGTTTGAAAGAGGGGTGAAGGTAGCCATCTTAGTTAAAAGAGAAAAAAGTCACTGAGCAGAGGGTGGGGGGGTGATTTGCTCGGGCCCTGCGCATGCAATGTTATGGCTTATGATTGGCTGAACGTTGCCGCATGACGTAGAACATCGTGGTTGCCCAGACAGCGCTAATAAAAATGTGTGCGGAGTCGGGAGCATCTGTAGTGTTAGCTTGTCTAATGACCGATGAAGTTTTACGTAACTGATAAGAAAGCTGAAGAATCTGTTTCTGGTGAATAAAGTAACAGTTCGACCATGATATAAAGAGCTGGGTAGCGCTGGGCTAGCTGTGCTTAGTAGCTAACAGGTTAGGGTCTTTTAGCTCACTCCGTTAGCTATATTTAGCTACACTACTTTTAACTTTGTGTCAACAACAACCGTTAGTTTTTTTGAAGTAGAATTTGATTCTTAAGAAATAGGTGCAATACAATTTTTCCAAGAGGCTTTGCCATTTCAGAATCAGAATCAAGTTTAATGTCAAGTAGGTTTCCAATTACAAGGAATTTTGTCAGGATCCGGGACTTTGCCCACCAGAGGGCGCCGTGGATCCAAGTATGGGGAGCTTGGACTCAGCTTGATCA
>NW_015151099.1:230189-230847 GCF_000732505.1 Cyprinodon variegatus
CCAGGATTTTCTCCTTGCACCAGGTCGCTAGATGGTCAACCTCCCACCTGTAGGCGGACTCATCACCAACAGAGATAAGTCAGATTAGAGTGGTGTCGTCTGCAAACTTCAGAAGCTTGACAGACTGATGACTGGAGGTGCAGCTGTTGGTGTTCAGAGAGAAGAGCAGAGGAGAAAGAACACGGCCCAGAGGTGAACCAGTGCTGATCAGCTGAGAGTTGGACACATGTTTTCCCAGCTTCACATGGTGCTTCCTGACGATGACGTTGGGAAGCAGCTATGTCAGGAATTAGCATGACAGGTGATCTGATGACCACCTGTCATGCTAATTCCTGCATACAGGCCCCAGCTAATCAGGGCAAAACCAACAGTGAAGAACGTCAGAGTATGGAACAAAGGGGCCATGAAAAAACTAAAGGAAAAAGGTTTTGAATGCTCTGACTGCAACATGTTCAAAGCTGCAGCTACGTATGACAACAAGATCAATATTGATCAGTATGCCATGACTGTGTCAGCCTACATCAACAAATGCAATTAGAATGTCAACGCCACAAAGAAAATCACCAGCCGGGCCAACCAACAATCCTGGATGAATGGGAAGGTTCGGAAATCGCTAAAAGCACCAAACTCAGCTTTTAAATCTGGTGACAGAGAGGCA
>NW_015151099.1:231166-234170 GCF_000732505.1 Cyprinodon variegatus
CGGGTCGGACGGAACACCTCTGATGTCATCAGTCTAAGCACAGGCTCCCCTCAGGGCTGTGTCCAGAGCCCCCTGCTTTTGTCTATTAAATACTAAATTTTATTGACATAGCAACACACATAGACTGAAATCTGATTGGACAGCAAATATAGCAACCAGATAAATGTAATGGAAGCACAGCCAGGAGAAATGCTAAGAAATTAAGAGATTGGATTGTTCGGTGTAGTAAAACTACTACTAAAAGTACATATTTGTCAAAAAGTTACTCAAGTAAATGTAACTAGTTACTACCCACCCCTGTGCTTTCATTTAGCCCAGTCATTGGTTTTATTCAGGTTATTTATATCGATATAAACAGTACTGTCTCATTATGTTTTGTTTTTGAGTCCAAAAACCTTTTAATCCGATTGTGAATTTTGTGCATGTCAGCTGTTGTCAGGTTTGTCCCGTCAGACATCTACACTCTGCTGCCTGCATGATGATGCTGGAGGGTTTGGCTCAGACCAGGCATGAACTTTGAGGAAAGTCATAATTTTGCAGATTGATTGACTTTGAGGTAACCATAGAGTTATTATTTCGACCTGAGCAGAGCTGAAAGCCATGTTTCATGGATAACAATATGGATTTCTGCTGATGTTGTTAGAGGATCTACTCTGGTTTGTCTCACTGCTGTCAGTAATGAGCCTCTCCATTGGGTTACCGTGATGTTATGAAAAGCTCTGCTCATCGTAAACTATGACTTGTCTGGTTCCAGTGCTCTAAATAAAGTTTCCTTTGAGGTAATGATTGAAGAGCCATTCATCTTCATCAGGAGTGTAATCCACTCTGGTAACAACTTCAGAGGGAATCAATGCTTCCTTCTAAACACCATAAGGCCTTTTACTGAAGACTTCTTCAGTAAAAGGCCTCCTTACTGTCTACAGTCTTTACAATTATTACATTAAACATGGATTATTTGTGTCCTGCTGTTAAGTTTTAACAGCAAGAGGATATGTTAATGTAAATATACTGATTAAAAGATATTCATATACTTATAGGGCGAAGAATTGAGATCTAACATAACTTGAACAGCTACGGTGGGAGCGTGTCTCCAAAACAATCCCTACAGACTTCAGGTTCGGTAGAATATATAAGCCAGGTTGGCTCAGAGCTGGTTGGAGGCATAATCAAAACAATGATCTACAATGTAGAAAAGATGAAATAAACTAAAGAGCCATAATGTTGCTACGTTTTGTATAACTGACGCATGGTGGAGAAATGCCTTGCAGCAAGATGGACCTGAGTTTGAATCCTGCTCACCTTTGCATGGAGTTTGAATATTCTCTTATGCATCTATTTTTTACCACTTAACACTTTATAGGGCACTCATTGAAATGCTTTAAAAATCAACAATAGTGTTATTGGAATCCAGTATACGACCTTATTACCTTTGTAACATTCTAGAAATATGGATATTCTGATGGCAAAAATGAACGTCAATGTAATAACAAGAAATGCCAACTTGCCCAAATATATTAAGAAAAATAACAAAAGTACTTCTATAAGAAATTCATGAAAAACCCTCTGAGAGTGAAAGAAACACATTTTTTTGGTCCAATATAACCTTAGAGGCATAATACTGGCACTTGCATTTTTTAGTTTATAAACCTGAATATAAATGTTAAGTGGGCTTATTAACTTTTTACCTTCACTTTTTAACTTTTCAATTAGCTTTTTACCTTTTTTCTAGACTTGTTAAGTTTTTTTCACAATGTAATTTCCAGTAGGTAATATATCATTCAAGGGCTCATCTAATTGGTAAAATGCCAAAATAAGATGTACAGCCATGTAGCAGCATCTTTGTTGAATGGCTGGATATAGATCTAGTGCTTCTAGACTTCAGTGAGGGACGGGGGGTGGGTGGGGGTTGGGGGACCTCCATTTGTAAGGGGGATGCAAGTGATCAAAAACAGTAACTTGTCCTAAAAAGGGTTGTTTAATTCCAAATCTCCTTAGACATGCATCTGTGTGTTTATGTCCTGTTTGTCTCTATGTTGCCCTGGGTTTGCCCTCTCAAAAGTCTACCTCAGTGTTTCCCAACATTCTTTTGACATGTGTACCCCTTAGGGCACCCTTCACCACCACAACTGGAACGTACATCAACTGAACTGATTATAAAATAAAAACTATTTTACTTAAACTTTTAATTTGAGCAACTTTCCAATAAAAGAAAGAAACAACAACAAAATGAATATGTTGCCTGGAAGTCAGTAAGGATTATAAATCTGTATTTATAAAGCTGGAGCTCCTCTGATTAACTTCGTTATTATCACATTTAAACTTGATGAATTGGGAATAATAGTTATACTCAGACTGACTTAACTAATTTTATTTGTTTTCATCCATATGCCTGAGCTGCTGTGATGGGCTCAGATAGCTTAGTGTGAAAAACAGCTAATCCCAGGCTGTTCTCTACATCCAGTCTGTTCCTCTGCTTGGTTTGGATGTGGGTTTAATCTGAAGGACAACTCAAAGAAAAACTTACTTTTTGTTTGAACAAAAAAAAAGCTTGTTAAATTTTTCAATTGGGTCCTAACAAAACAAGACAGACCCTAGCCATTTTATTTTATGACCTAATGAATAAAATATTTTCATGTACCCCATTCATGTAGTGCAATGCACTAATGGACCCCAGTTTGGAATCACTGGTCTACCCCACCTCTTCTCCAATGAACACTGGAACCAATGACAAGCGGAATTGCAAGAATTATTAGTTGAATACAAAGTAGGGCCTGTTTTTTTTGTGTTTAGTCCTGCAGACGCTGAATGCGCACTTTTGTCTGGTTTGGTCTGCCGGCTTCCGTAGCGTCGTGAACTCGCAGGCGCGCACTTTTAGGAAATCCTATACACTACTGTTTATGCTTTAAAAACATTCTAAATTACTTCGTTTCGAGTAAATTCTGGATGCTACCCACTCAGGACACTTGGAATACATTGGACGAGCAGTATGGAGGAATATTGACAC
>NW_015151099.1:234893-238048 GCF_000732505.1 Cyprinodon variegatus
CTAGACCCTTATACGCTCTCATTTCCTCAAGAGTGGGCAGAGGGTTTTCACTGAACACCAGGTAATGAACTATGTCGCTGTGCTCTACATTTGGCCAATCATCTGGATTAGTGCTAAACAAGGCACCGTGGAGGGCATAGGGGTCCATATGGTCGATCACGGAACATTTCCTCAGATATGTTCCATGATCTGGTGGCTCTAGAGTGCTGGCGTACTTATCCATTCGCGACATGATATATTTAATATACGATAATATGCCACCCAAGATTGCGGACCGGAAGCTGGCCAGTGACGTCACTGAAAACCCCCTATTGCAAGAATTATTAGTTGAATACAAAGTAGGGCCTGTTTTTTTGTGTTTACTCCTGTTTCTCTCCAATAGCTTTGTTCCCCAAGTCACTGTGGTCAGAAAAATTTAGATTTCTCTTGTTTCATATATTTAGTTATGCTATTTATCCAATGAAAAAGTTTTTACTCAGTCATTTTCACCTGCTAGGCCACAAAATGTCTGAGGGAGAAGTGTTTCGCATACAACGGATACTTATCCCATAGCCAGCCAAATTCTTTCTCAAGAATTGTTATTGTTTAACCAAAGTGTGTGCAATTTGTTCTGACTGACAACCTCCACAGCTTTTTCCTCATCATAAGTAAGGGAGACAAACACTGTCTATACCAGAACAGGGCTGATTACCAAGCAAAAGGGCTGTATGAGGAACTGCTCTCTTTTTGTAAAACTATGAAAATAAAGTGCCGACTGAATGAAATCAATCAATCTTATAGGAAGTTGATAGGGAGCGGGACAAGGGTCAGCACACCTCTCCTTGGACATATTATGTAGCCTGTGTAATTTTTTACGTATTTATAAGGCCAGTATACCTCGGCAGTGCAAGTGCAATAATCCAAGTCAAGAACTATGTCATCTTCCCTTAGCTCTCTACTGTGAAGATATTTTCATATCTAAGGGAAACATATTCCAAGACATTATAACATTTTTCTTTTTTTATGCTTTGTTGTACTATATACACCCTTTTTATATTGTCCTAACCCAGCCCTGAGCTTCTCCGCCATCAGCACAGCCCTGAGCTTCTCCGCCATGAGCGCAGCCCTGAGCGTCACCTATCAACTTCCTATCAGATTGATTGATTTCATTCAGTCGGCACTTTATTTTCATAGTTTTACAAAAAGAGAGCAGTTCCTCATACAGCCCTTTTGCTTGGTAATCAGCCCTGTTCTGGTATAGACAGTGTTTGTCTTACTTACCCTTACTTACGATGAGGAAAAAGCTTTGGAGGTTGTCAGTCAGAACAAATTGCACACACTTTGGTTAAACAATAACAATTATTGAGAAAGAATTTGGCTGGCTATGGGATAAGTATCCCTTGTATGCAAAACACTTCTCCGTCAGACATTTTGTTGCCTAGCAGGTGAAAACGACTGAGTAAAAATGTTTTCATTGGATAAACAGCATAACTAAATATATAAAACAAGAGGAATCTAAATTTTTCTGACCACAGTTACTTGAGGAACAAAGCTATTGGAGAGAATCAGGACTAAACACAAAAAACAGGCCCTACTTAGTATTCAACTAATAATTCTTGCAATTCCGCTTGTCATTAGTTCCAGTGTTCATTGGATAAAAGGGGGGGTAGACCAGTGATTCCAAACTGGGGGTCCATTAGTGCATTGCACTACATGAATGGGGTACATGAAAATATTTTATTCATTAGGTCGTAAAATAAAATGGCTATCAGCACAGCCCTGAGCTTCTCCGCCATGAGCACAGCCCCGAGATTCTCCGCCATGAGCACAGCCCTGAGCTTCTCCGCCATGAGCACAGCCCTGAGCTTCTCCGCCATGAGCACAGCCCTGAGCTTCTCCGCCATGAGCACAGCCCTGAGCTTCTCCACCATGAGCACAGCCCTGAGCTTCTCCACCATGAGCACAGTCCTGAGCTTCTCCACCATGAGCACAGCCCTGAGCTTCTCCACCATGAGCACAGCACATACAGTCAGATTGGTTCAAAGTTTCTGTCAAGGAAAACCAGTTGAGTGCATGCAGTCATTGCAAGACATTCTCCTCCTGGATGAGTCTATCTTCGCTTGCCATTTGTTGTTGACTCTTTTATCGTTCTATTATCTGTCTGAATCTCTCTCACAAACAGAGTTGTTTCTGCTTGTTAGTTTATTGACGTCCATTCGTTGCGTTCATTGGTTTTACATAATTTAATGGGTCAACACGGCTCTGGTGTTCCCACAGTGTGCCGATTAGAGTCGAGGTGATTTTAACGCGGGTCGCTTGCCGAGTCATTTGACCCTGGTAGATACGCGTCAGTGAGCTGTTCCCACTGCCTGTCAGAAGCTCAGTGGATTGGACCCAGAATTCAGACGAGACAGACAGTGAAACTTCAAAGGAGTTTATTGAAAAAGCTGCATGCGGCTGCTCATCAGCTGGGGCGGGTTCACTGGATATTCCGGCAAAGTTCAGTCTGTGCCCAGAAGTAGAAGTGAAGTCCGGTAGAGCTGAGCTGCGCAGCCTGAAACCGAGCCTGAACCAGAGATCCAGAAGGGAAGAGGAGCAGCGACCAGCAGCCAGAGCACAGAGAATACGAGGGATCCAGGAGGGATAATCAAAGCTGTGGTCAGAAGACGATTCCAAGGTCGTCTATAGTTGAAATCCAGAGAAACAGAACAGGCAAAACAGAGCACAGCAGAGGCCCCCAAAACTCAGAAGTCTGGAGGCAGAAACAGGTCAATATTAGGCAGAACAAAACATACGTAGAAACGCTAGAACTAGACTCGCTGGAAGCTTGAATAATCTGGCACCATGGGCTGGGAACTGGTGGCATAAATAACAGAAGAAACAGGTGGATCTGATAAGAGATAATTAGGCTGGGAAGGAGCTAAGCAAATAAGAGGAGGGGAGTAAAACCCAGCCTATGGTGCCAAGATCATGACACTGTGTTGGGAGCTGGAGAAAATCCCATCTTTCTCCAGCAGAGTCCGCCGTGGATCCTCTGAGGGAGCCTCCTGCACAGCTGCAGCTCATCAAGATCATCAAAGGATCCACTATATAAGCTGTCTTCAGACCTTGCCTCAACGCCGCAGTGTTGTTCCAGTTGGTCACCCGTGCCTCCTCTGTGAAAGCTCAGGAAGAGC
>NW_015151099.1:240087-242224 GCF_000732505.1 Cyprinodon variegatus
GGGGGGGAGATGGACTCTCCTGACCTTTCTTCTGTTCCCTCTGAGTACCACGACTTAGCCCCTGTCTTCAGTAAGGTCAGTGCGACGTCCCTACCTCCACACAGACCATACGATTGCGCCATTGAACTTTTACCTGGTGCACCCCTTCCTAGCAGCAGGTTGTATAACATTTCCAAGCCCGAAAGAGAAACTATGGAAAAATACATCAACGAATCACTTGCTGCTGGAATAATTCGCCCTTCATCCTCTTCTTTGGGCGCCGGTTTCTTCTTCGTGGGCAAGAAGGATGGTTCCCTGAGACCTTGTATTGATTATCGAGGTTTGAACCAGATAACAATTAAAAATAAGTACCCACTGCCTCTTCTTGCCTCTGCCTTTGAACCTGTACAGGGTGCAACAATGTTTTCCAAACTGGACTTGAGAAACGCCTACCATCTCCTTAGGATACGAGAGGGCGATGAATGGAAAACTGCCTTTAAGACACCCTTGGGCCAATTCGAATACCTGGTGATGCCCTTCGGTCTAACAAATGCTCCAGCCTGCTTCCAGGCCCTAGTAAATGATGTTCTCAGAGATTTCCTCAACGTGTTTGTTTTTGTGTACATTGATGACATTCTCATTTATTCCAAGAACCTCCATGAACACAAGAGACATGTTCGTCTTGTCTTACAGAGATTACTGGAGAACAAACTGTTCGTGAAAGCCGATAAGTGCGAATTCCATCAACCTTCAGTCACCTTTTTGGGGTTTGTGCTCGAGGGCGGCCAGGTAAAACCTTCCGAGGACAAGATAAAAGCTGTCTTAGACTGGCCAGTTCCTGAGAACCGAAAGCAGCTACAGAGGTTTTTAGGGTTCGCTAACTTCTATCGTCGTTTCATAAGGAACTACAGTCAAACCACCCTTCCATTAACCTCACTAACTTCCATCAAACGAACTTTTCAGTGGACTCCCGAGGCTCAAGCAGCTTTTGAAAAACTAAAATCCTTGTTTTCCAGAGCACCTGTTCTTATTCAACCAGATCCAACTAAACAGTTCATCCTAGAGGTGGATGCTTCAGATTCAGGGGTCGGAGCGGTTCTCTCCCAAAGGCTCGACTCAGATCAAAGAATTCACCCATGTGCTTTCTTCTCCCGTAGGCTTTCTCCAGCTGAACAGAACTATGACGTAGGTGACCGAGAGCTCCTGGCTATTAAGCTGGCATTGGAGGAATGGAGGCATTGGCTGGAGGGAGCTGAGCATCCGGTTCTTGTGTGGACAGACCACAAGAACCTTGCTTACATCCAGTCAACTAAGCAGGCAAATCCTCGCCAATCCAGGTGGTCAATATTCTTCTCTCGTTTCAACCTTATCATTTCATACAGACCCGGATCCAAGAACGTGAAGCCCGATTCTCTCTCTCGTCTCTACTCCGTCGATCATCCAGAGACACCTGAACCTGTCCTCCCAGCATCATGCACCATTGGAGTGGTCAACTGGGAGATAACGGATCTAATCAACTCTGCCCTAGCCACTGAACCAGATCCAGGTACCGGTCCGCCTAACCGTACATATGTCCCATCTTCAGTCAGGTCCCGTCTCATCCAGTGGATGCACGCCGCCAAATTCACCGCTCATCCAGGAGTGAGTCGGACGGTTGCTCTCATCTCCAGGCGCTTCTGGTGGCCCACGCTTCACAAAGACGTAAAGGAGTATGTGTTGGCTTGCCCCACATGCGCCCGCAACAAAGCCTCACACCAACCTCCTTCAGGCCTGCTTCAACCACTTCCTGTTCTCTCGCGTCCATGGTCCCATATAGCCATAGATTTTGTCACTGGTCTCCCTGTCTCCCGAGGTATGTCCACCATACTTACCATTGTTGATCGTTTCTCGAAGTCCTGCCACCTAGTTCCCCTCAGGAAACTCCCCACGGCCTTCCAGACAGCTCAGCTGCACATTAAACATGTTTTCCGGCTTCATGGCATACCCCAGGAAATCCTCTCGGACAGAGGTCCACAATTCATCTCGCAGGTATGGAAGGCTTTCTGTTCTGCTCTCGGCTGCAAACCATCTCTCACTTCAGGTTACCATCCTCAATCAAACGGCCAGACAGAACGCATGAACCAGCAACTGGAATCCACCCTCCGCTGTCTCACTTCCA
>NW_015151099.1:243171-243793 GCF_000732505.1 Cyprinodon variegatus
TTCAGCATGGGGGTGAGTAGAAAATGAAGGCTAATCATGTTTTGGGTGTACTATTCCTTTAAGCTCCAGGTAGAAGGAAAGCATTCCTAGAGAGACACAGAAAGGTTGAGCAGGTTTGTATTGGAGGTATTGGAGGGTGAACTTCCAGCATGCAGCCCTTTGACTATGAGACAAAATGCTTCTCCTATTGACCCCAGATGGAATTACATTATTTGTGACAGGGAAATATGTTTTTAATAATAAGAGATTATTAGTGTAAAGCAGTGGTCACGGAATAGCGGACCGGGGTCTGGATCCAGACCCACCTGCTGGCTAATCCGGACCACAATTTATAAATTACCGCATGTTGTCCGAGTGTCTAATCTCACTTGCGCCTCTTCTCCTGTTAATACGGTAAAGCCCTCCGGAGCGTCCGGCTCCAGGCTGCACGTGATCCAAACTAGCCAATAAGCTGCTGTCAGTCTGTGTTGCTGCTGCTGCTACTTTTAGACACAGCAGGCAAACCTGTGGCAAGCCGGGCGATGGGAAAGAAGGAGAAGATGATGAGAAAAAGAGAGCAGAGAAAGCAGAGATGGCAAAAGTACTCACTTTCCGTACTTGAGTAAAAGTACAGATACTTGTG
>NW_015151099.1:244093-257293 GCF_000732505.1 Cyprinodon variegatus
ACTTGGAAATCAAGATCCTGTCAGCAGTCAATAACAGCTCTGTCTCTCACGCAGACTCCGATGAAACCTGAACCCAGGCCCGAACCAGTCAACAGTACATTCAGTGTTTGTGTATAATAAACGTGTTAAACTTTCACCCTTGTGTCCGTCAGTGGTGTTCTGCATTATTGGGTCTCCACCTGAGAACCCATCATGACACAAATTAAGTAATTTATTTACATGAGAAACATAATCGTAAAAGCAAATATAATAAGTCAATAACAAAACATGTGAATATCCTTTTTTAGAAGCCAGTGTTTTTTTCTGACTGGTGACTGTTGATTTACAGTAAGTTAATGATGAGGCTGGCAAAGGATTTTTCTATGGGACCTTGGGGTTGATAAAGTAAAAGGATTTCACAAACAGTAACGCCAGTTTACACTCTTGACAAGTGTCTTTGTTCATTGGAATAAACTAAACAGATGAAAAAGAATCCGCTGTTACAGGAAAATTCTAATTCTCCTGTGATTCCTGTTATGTCTGCTGTAGTGACTGACTCAGATGTGCTACAGCTATCATGGTTTAACTAAAGATCAGACCCAAATGCAGAAGACCAGAGAGACCAGGGAAAAGTTTACAGGTTTTATTTAGAGCAAGTAGAGAGGAGTCCTGTGCTGCTCTGAACACTGTAGAACTGGGACTGAAAAGAGAAGGGGAAGATTCTGCGGTTAGTTCAGGCTCAGTGGGAAATTTGTGTTTTCTTGATTGAAAAAGGGAATTAAGGTTGCAGACTCACGCTTCCAGAAAAAGGTGTCTCTTATTGAATCCAGTTGGTGTGGGTTGTTCGAGTGAATGACTTGTTCGTTGGAGGGCGGACAGGGTTTACCCAGATTGTGGTTGTTCTTTGGTGAACGGAGAAGCTGACTGACTGCCACTTAGTTTTCCTGCGGTACTTGAACGGGTTATAGTGGAGATTAATCCCCTGCTCAGTGAGAATCCCCAAACAATCCTTGAGGGTAAAAGTTGATCCAAACCACAAACTTGAATCCTTAGCTCAATTTGGTGCTGAGAGAATCCTTCCAGGGGGACGAAGGTCCGAAACATCCAGTTTCCAGGATGACTTCCTGGCCGAGAGGCAAAGACAAAAACAGCTAGGTTAAAACTCAGTTTGACTCAGCAAAACCCAGCTTGGCTAGAGTACCCAAAACTGGCAAACAAAAACTCAGATTAGACTCTGCTAAACTAAGCATGGCTAGAACACCCCAAACTCGCACACACTCTAGCATCGAGGTACTGGCAGTCAGCAGCTTAAGAGTCCTTAGTTAATGAGGCAACAAGCTGCAGGTGTGCAGGGAGGCCCAATGAGGACGGGGCACCACCTGGTGGAGGAAAAAAGGAAACACAAAAACAGACCACACAAACTTGATTCCTGACAACAGCAAGCTGTTCAAAGTAGCCTTGTTGAATATGTCCAACAAGCCTAGTTAATCAATCTGTGAGGTGTGACTAAAGGATAATACAGAGACAACTGATGCTTCTGACTATAAAATTAGATGCCAGAAAACCTTTTTTGTAAAAGACAGAAAGATCTAACTATTTTCATAACACGACTTCATGATTTTGAAGCGTGCATTGTACAAAGCTGCAAGCAGGCTGGGCTTGTGCAGAAACACAGCACTGGAACCTGGTTTTGAGAGTTTTTTTTTTTATTTCACAATGGATGGGAGCAGCTAAAAGGACGAAAATAAACAGTAGTGCAAGTAAAAATTTAACACAAATACTACATTTGGAGGATAAAAAGTATTTTTTCAACAATAGAAACTACATGAGCATATGTACTCAATGACAGAAATAAAAACAATTTTCACTTAATAGAAGTTGAGTAAAATCTGAGTAAACATTAGATTACTGTGAGATATTACTACTACTAAAAAAAAAATACTTAAACCCCCAGCAGGGTTTGTAACAGATGACCTATTCAAAAATCCTTCAGAGCCTCCCAAAGGCCACCCCTCCTGCAGCTTATTTGCTGCAAGAAATTCTGATTATAACTCTATTAATGTGTGTATGTGTGATAGGGTGAACCAGGAAGTAGGAAGTTGTGGGGCGGAGCTTAGTCTTTAAAAGCCAGAGGGAGGCAAATCTGGGCCTTTTCACTCAGTTACACCACATGGATGTAGAGGGCAACTGGCAGCCATTACACTCAAGCTTTTAAGCCAAATCCGGGTTTGGTGCAAAGACAATAAGGTAAATGGATACGATATGTTTGTCACAAAAGCAGTGCAGCCAGTAATGACCACATCCTCTTGGGTCCAAGCAATTGTACCAGTCATCAGTCCTGGGAAAGTGTGTGTCCCACCTTACTTGATTAAAGGTCCTATCACCTGCTGCCCTCCAGAACTAGGAGAGTTCTTTTGTTGGATGTTAATAAAGGTAACTTTTAAATAGTTAAGAGAGTAATTTTAATAATAAAAAATCATACTGAATGTAAAATATTAGTATCTTTTAGTGATGATTTGGATGCTGCTAAACCACCATCTAATGTTTTTTTTCTTGGTTAAAGTTTAGGCTGTACATTAGTTGTTTGGGCCTGTATAGACTTTTTGGACTGTGTCAAATTGGATTGACTTAGGGGCACCTTTGCATGTTTTTATTTGGGCTTTGTTTGGCCATGTCATATTGATTTTATTTGTTTCCCAACTGTAAATTTATTATTGCTATTTGCACAACCCCAATTCAGCCAATTGTATACTTGTCCTGTTTTAAATACAGCCCATCAATGAACTGTTTTGCCACATATATTTTTATATAAGATTTTAGAACAACTAAAGATGCTTTTATATTTCTGCAAATAAACGTACAAATATTTAACTACTAATTAAGTCTCTACACTTTATTTTACACTTGGTCACAACTGGCGTTGCTGGTAGGACCAGAGACTTTGGTGGCCCCGTAGTTGTTTGATAAAAGGGAAAAAAACAGTGGTTGGTATCTACAATTAAGATCTACAGAGGCTCGTCTTCAGGACACTTGGTTCTGATCGGAGTCTAAAGTAATGGAGGACATTCAAGCCATTATGGACCAGGTACGACAGCTTCAGGTTGAAAATGTACAGTTAAGGTCACAGGTGGCTACTCAAAGTACTATGCCACAAAGTGCAGAGTCCAATGACTCCAATGCTTCAATATCAGCAAATGCCAATGTACCTCCTGCAGCTTTGTCTGTACCAGCTCAGTTCTTGTATGTACCAAGAGAACGTAAATGCCCCAGATTTGCCTCCCTCTGGATTTTAAAGACTAAGCTCCGCCCCCCAACCTACTTCCTGGTTCACCCTATCACATATGATTGGATAATCATTCCTCTTTTTACTAAATGAATATAGACAATTCTATGCATAATCACAATTGAAATCATATGTCTCTATTTATCCATGTGGTCAAAGTTTGTCTGAATTCAACAATTTCCCTTAATCATTCTGGTCCCCTGTGCTAAAACAGCCATTAAACTTGAGTGTTTTAAATCCCATCTTACTCTCTGGCCTTTAACATTGCGTGAATTATGTCTTCTGTGACTTTTCTTCAATTTTTTTTTTTTGTTCTTACCTTTTCTTTTATTGTTTTTAACTAAAAAGAACATATAGAACTGTTTTCAGACAATTTACATTACATTATTTACATCATTACATGTAATTTATGTGGCTGTATATACCGACAGGTTTATTTGGTTGAGGGTTTTGTTTCTATCTAAGTTCAGGCGAATTTAGTTAGTTTGGAAATTGGTGTTTGGTTTGGTTGATGTAAACTAGTCTCTTTTGTGTGGATTTGGTTGATTCATTTATTGTTTGTTAAATTTTCTGAAATAAATTCCTATTCATTCATTTACTATACACTCACCGGCCACTTTATTAGGTACCCCATGCTAGTAACGGGTTGGACCCCCTTTTGCCTTCAGAACTGCCTCAATTCTTCGTGGCATAGATTCAACAAGGTGCTGGAAGCATTCCTCAGGGAGTTTGGTCCATATTGACATGATGGCATCACACAGTTGCCGCAGATTTGTCGGCTGCACATCCATGATGCAAATCTCCCATTCCACCACATCCCAAAGATGCTCTATTGGATTGAGATCTGGTGACTGTGGAGGCCATTTGAGCACAGTGAACTCATTGTCATGTTCAAGAAACCAGTCTGAGATGATTCCAGCTTTATGACATGGCGCATTATCCTGCTGAAAGTAGCCATCAGAAGTTGGGTACATTGTGGTCATAAAGGGATGGACATGGTCAGCAACAATACTCAGGTAGGCTGTGGAGTTGCAGCGATGCTCAATTGGTACCAAGGGGCCCAAAGAGTGCCAAGAAAATATTCCCCACACCATGACACCACCACCACCAGCCTGAACCGTTGATATAAGGCAGGATGGATCCATGCTTTCATGTTGTAGACGCCAAATTCTGACCCTACCATCCGAATGTCGCAGCAGAAATCGAGACTCATCAGACCAGGCAACGTTTTTCCAATCTTCTTTTGTCCAATTTCGATGAGCTTGTGCAAATTGTAGCCTCAGTTTCCTGTTCTTAGCTGAAAGGAGTGGCACCCGGTGTGGTCTTCTGCTGCTGTAGCCCATCTGCCTTAAAGTTCGACGTACTGTGCGTTCAGAGATGCTCTTCTGCCCACCTTGGTTGTAACGGGTGGTTATTTGAGTCACTGTTGCCCTTCTATGAGCTCGAACCAGTCTGGCCATTCTCCTCTGACCTCTGGCATCAACAAGGCATTTCCGCCCACAGAACTGCCGCTCACTTGATGTTTTTTTCTTTTTCGGACCATTCTCTGTAAACCCTAGAGATGGTTGTGCGTGAAAATCCCAGTAGATCAGCAGTTTCTGAAATACTCAGACCAGCCCTTCTGGCACCAACAATCATGCCACGTTCAAAGTCACTCAAATCACCTTTCTTCCCCATACTGATGCTCGGTTTGAACTGCAGAAGATTGTCTTGACCATGTCTACATGCCTAAATGCACTGAGTTGCCGCCATGTGATTGGCTGCTTAGAAATTAAGTGTTAACGAGCAGTTGGACAGGTGTACCTAATAAAGTGACCGGTGAGTTTATATTGCACTGTATTACGTATGTTTGTTTTAGTGTTCGGCACTATGGAAACACAAGTTTATAAATAAATAAAATGCTGTATAAAAATGCTATATAACGTATATAAATAGATTGGATCACAAGGCCATTAGATATTATAATGAGCTTGGCACTGATGACTGACTTAAATACTCATTCCATTCACCTGTCTAACTGCCCAGTTTGTCATTATTGCTGATCTGATCCACCTACTCCTGCCTCTATTTAAGCTGCTTGCTACCGGTCAACAAGGGCAGATTATTTCTCTTGAACCAGTGGGGAGAGTGAGCCAGTGTTACCTTAGTGTTTCTGATTTTCTTGTCTGCCTCTAAACTGCTGAGCCTGCCTGTTCTCGTCTGATTTGTTTGCCTGACCGTTCTTCGGATTCCTGGAGTTCTGAGCCTGCTGTTCCTGTTCTGATCTGTTGCCTTACCTGTCTTTGGGCTCCTGGACCTCTGAGCCTGTCTGTTCCTGATCTAATCTGTTTTCCTGACCTGACTCCTGTCAGAATCTGCCTGCTTAACGAACTTGGTCCTGTGTCCTTTCCTTTCGAAACCTCTTCGGACTTCTTGTCTCCTGGTTCTGTATCCTGACCACGACACCGGCTTTGGCTTGGCCCTGTGGATTTTCCTGGATCGACTGCCTGAATCTGGTCTCCTGCTTGTTCTCCGGGGCTGCAGCGTCTGGGACACTCTGGGTGGCTTCCGCTGCATCTTGTTGGCAGCTGGATACTACCTTGTTATCTGGACACGGACTGAACTGTTAAACCAGGTTAGTTACTCACTAGCATCATCGTTCTACATCAGATTATCGTGTCCCTTACCTGTGTTTCTTTCCTGCAGAGGTTCCTGCCCTAGATGCTGAAGCACAGATCCGTTTTTAAATAAACGTTTTTGGATAATCCCACTGTCTGTCTTGCCTTGAATACTGGGTTCTCTGTTCTGAGCCTTGACAGATATTTGTAATCACATCCCACCAATACAATATATGACAAGTATATATTAAAGTCAGTTCTTACTGTTTTAAATGTTACTAGGATAGATGATAAATATCTTGATATTGTTGTTGCAGCTCAGACTTTTGTTGTTCCAATTCTTGGATCTTAGCTGGCTGAGCTAAAAGAGGAAAATAATACAACACTAAAAAGGAGGGCTTAGGCAATCAGAACCATTTTTAAAGTAATTTTTATTGGCACAATTTTTATTTAGGTTTAATAAACAGATTAACTGATAACATAGCATATACAGTATTTTTAGATGTGTATTCTGCACAATGTATTCTATGGTACTGTTGCACCAGTTTTCTTGTCTTTGTTGCTTGGGCTAAAACAGAACCAAGAGATTCAGTGATTTAGGCTTATCTTAGGTGGTCTGATAAGGTCAAGCTTTGGTAGTAAAAATCTATATACCTTCATTGTCCAGGATAATTTTTCATCTGTTTATATATGTTATATATTTGTCATATATTTTTTTTACAGCTCCAGTGAGAGGTGTCTACCACTTTAATTACCACATTTATGGACATGGAAATTCTTCACATGGTTCGGGAGCTGTGCTGGTCAAGAATGGAGAGTACATTTTCATGAACATATGAACACTTACAAACAAATGTGTAGACACTATTTATTTTGATTTAGAATGTTGTTGTTTTATTTACATAAGTTGTCTTTTATGAAAAAGCTGCCTTATCTTGATCACCATGTATCAGGTTCATTCCATATTAGATATTTGAGTTAAAACGTGAGGGGAAGTTGAGCAATAATGTTTGATAAAAATAAAATTTAATGGTACAAAGCCATTTTTAACAAATTCATTTTTTTCGAATAGTTTGTTTTTGGTGAAACACATTCTACAGATTAATTCCAAGCTACATATGAAAACAAGACATTTCGTAATCTAGATTAAAAAAGCAAGTATTTTTAAAACCAAAATTAAATAAAAAGTGTGTTTAATAAGTGCTATAAACTTCACAAAAAGGATTCCATTTATGCTTGTCTGCACTGATCAAAGGAACAGAACTTTGTTTGTACCAACCTTTGCTTTTTTACTTTTATGTATAAACATTTGAGGTGGTTCTTTCTATTGTCGTTATACTATAAAACTTTGATTTCAATTCTGTTAGAAATATTTAGACCAAAAAAAATAACCCTGCATTTAACTAGACATTCATGTTAACCCCACCACTACATAACCTACTAAACTCACAATAACATCCTACAACTACTTACATTTAGAAGCAGTTGTTCAGGCTCCATACCCTAAACTGGATTTCTAACACTGAATGCAGATAGATGAGTCTTTGCGCAGAGGACATGTTAAAGCATTTTATGTAAATTATCTGTATTAAATGCCTTTATGACTTCCATAAAATCACAAGTTGGATGTTCAAACATTGACCTTATTTGCACAACATCCATAACATGTTAACGACCGACGGACCCAGTAGTTACTGCACGTCCATCAGATGTCTTATTTTTAGTGGAGAGATCACAAAAACAATCTCTTGGTATCAGTCAAAAATCTTGATTCTACAATGTTTCTTAAACCAAAAATCTTGAGTAAAAGGGAATTTTATTATATTAATGAGACAAATAAAGCTGAAAAACAGTTCAACCTGGTTTCATAAAATTCTTATTAGTACATCTTATTAGTACTTATTAGTACATAAACCATTTTATTCTGAAATCAATAGTTTATGAAAATAAAGGTTTCAAAAGGACAAAGTGAAAGTTCTACATTCTACAAAACTTCATTACATTTTCAAGTTAAGACAAAATCTATTAGGATTTTTACAGTGAAAAGACACAGTATTGTATGCGGTTATTGAAATTAGATTCTCCTGTTTAGACCTCCTGTGACATTTTAGAACATAATAGAACAAGGACTGTTTTTCGATCACATAGTAAAAAGCAAATGGCCACTAAAGGTGGTATGATGATTATGATTATCAAAAATTCTTGAGTTTTGCCACTGATTTATTAATACAACATCTCCAATCTCTAACAGCAATGTGACGCCATTTGATGGTTTAACAATATAAGAAGACTTGTCTTCAAATGCAATGAAAACAGGATTTCCATTCTTGACCAACACAGCACCTGTACCATGTGACGCCTGTCCACCTCCACGTATGTAGAACTCAAAGTGATAGGCTCCTCTCACAGGTGCAATGAAAAAACCTGGAGAACATAACATTCTCATTTAAATTTTCTTCTGTAAATTTGTTTAAATAAAGAAACACAAACCAGATTCTTGTCAGGATTGTTAAGAGCATAACAATTTCAAAACAACGATTGAGTACCTGTGTTTGGGTTGTAGGCATTGCCAATATTTGCAACAATGTTCCTGAAGACTAGAGTTCTCTGCGTGTTAAATGGTCCAATATATCCTTCACCTGAGGCCAGCAAGGAAGCAGAGAAAGCCACTCGTTTCTCTATAAGAAATTAAGTTAGTATAATTAAGATTAAAAAGTTATTTTTAGAAACAAACATAAATTTGAACATTTTTGGTACAATTATCTTTGTTGCACATAAAACTATGCTTTACAAGAAAATCAACCAAATACAATCCTAAGGAATAAAGATGTTCATATAACTAAATGCACCAGCAGAAAAAGTCTTTTTAGTTGCAGACCACACATAAGATTATGAAATATAATTTATGTAAATATTTTAAGATTATTTTTTCCAAACCTTTTCCTTCCCTGCTCAGAACCTCCACTTGGTCCTCAGTGTTGTTTGCCCTGGCTTTAACAGAGATCAGTTCTTCTGCCTGAGCTGTAAATTTATGAAAAATAATGATAAGATAGATTAAATAACACCAAAATTACCCATAAAAATTATGTTTTTCTCTCCTTTCCCATAGTAGTTTATACATTCCCATATTTAATGCAGCTTGGAATTACTGATCTCTTGACCTCATTAACATCCTGGAAACTAATTAATAATTCAATCAGGTTTGCCCTCTAAAAGTTATTCATACAAAATGTGTCAAGTATCTATTATATACAACCATCACATAGTGTAAGATTATTTATTCTTAAAATGATGATATGATAAATACCTTGATACTGCTGCTCAAGCTTTCTTACTTTTGCTGCTTGTACTGAAAAATAAACAACTGGGATCAATTTAACCATTAGTATTTTATTTTGTGTAAATATGAAGTTTTAGTAATGAATCCAGGTGTTTGTTTTCTCTCTAATAATTACCTTGGTCCTGTTCTTTCAACAACTCTATTTCTTTTGTCTTGGCTGTTTACAGAGGTAAAAGGACAGATGTTTAGATGTGATGCCATTTTAAAAAATCTGGTGTTTCTTTTTATCTAATATTTACCTTGGTCCTGTTCTTTCAACAACTCTATTTCTTTTGTCCCAGCTGTTTGCAGAGGCAAAATGAAAAAAGGTTTAATTGTGATGCCATCTAAAAAAAAATCAGACGTTTGTTTTCTGTCTAAAAATTACCTTGGTACTGTTCTTTCAACAACTCTTTTTCTTTTGTCCCAGCTGTTTGCAGAGCCAAAATGACAAATGTTTATTTGTGATGCCATCTAAAAAAATCAGACGTTTGTTTTCTGTCTAAAAATTACCTTGGTACTGTTCTTTCAACAACTCTATTTCTTTTGTCTTAGCTGTTTGCAAAAGTAAAAGGAAACATGTTTAAATGTTGATTTAAAAATAAACAATTGACTCTGATAGGTGATTGTTTAAAGCTTTGGTTTTCTGGGTTAACATACCTTCATTATCTCTCTGTAAGTACTCCATGCCAACCTTGAGTCCACCCAAAGAGGCACTCATCTCTCTCAGCACAGCATTGATGTCCTGTGTACATCTTTGTTGGGGGTCAGAGAGACTTCCTGTGTCTCCTGTCTGGGATTCTGTTTGCCTTAAATGTGAAATTATTTCATTCTCTGATTGAAGCAGAGCTGTGGAAAAAGAGCAGATTAGAAGAAACAATTGGAAAATCATTATTGTCTCCATTTTCAGCATTGTTTTCTTCAAGTCCCCTACAATGTTGGTTACTGTGTTGATCCAACCCTTAAATACTCTCAAAGTTACTATTTTATAGGCATTGTAAAAAAACATCATAACCTCCATTCTCACTATCTATGAGTCAGCCTCTTTAAAAGTTTTGCATTTACAGACACGTGAAGGTGATAAGGCTTCATTTATTTGACTTGTTATATGACATCAAAACACAGTTATTTAGAGATGAAGTCTATGCAATTGCTTGTTTATAAAATACATTCTTATTGTGTTGCCGACATACTTACCGAAAATCTGTATTATGCTGATTTATACAGGTTTGAGACATAACACCACGAAATAACTTTTAAAGTACACCTTTGTTTTTTAAAGGTCTTCAGGTTTTGTATTGGCACAAACATGCTTTATTATTTGATTCTGTAGTCCAAAAAGCAGTCCTCTGGCCTGGTTAAATCTGCTGAATTATATAAATTTTTCTGTATTTTTTGGTTTTCTCTATTATGGTTTTGCTTTTGTAGCCTTTGAACCTTCAGCATTCAAAGGCAACAAAAGCCATTGAATGTTGAACATTAAATCTTCAAGAATCCACCACAGATTCCATCTCTGTATTTTGGTCCTTTAAAAACCTCCACACAAACGGACAATATTTGCATATTTAGTTTTTATCCTTCATTGCACAGCTTAATTTTTTCCCCATATTTTATTGTCATTACACTGTCACAAGCACAGGGCAACGAAATCAACTCTGCATTTAATCCATTCCCTTGGGGAGCAGTGAGCTGCCATTGTGAGGCACTCGGGGAGCAGTGGGGGAGCATTGTGGGGTTAAAGGGCTGGTTATCCTCCAGCAGGAGTATGTCTTAGTGAGCTTGACTCAGATAATTTTGATTTATACCCAATTTTGAAGTTTGAAACTATGGACTTTTTGCCAACTCACATAAAGTGTTTTTATTTAAAATATAGCATCTATGATAATGACTGTGCAGCTTTTTCAAAATGTATAAACTTTTGAGAACAATTGATACAACATTGTGTTTTCCTCAGTCCTTTAGTTGATAAAAATAAACTTTCAATGAGCAAACAGGTGAGTGATAAAGAGAATTTCTCTTTGGACTTCCTCAATAACTAGCCTGGGTGCCATTCCGAACTTAGTCCCGCCCACAAGGTTTGAGGTCGGGAAGTTCGGTCTGGCTCTGCTCCATAGTAGCGCGAGTATTATCGCCCACTGTCAGGCGATCCAATCAAATTGTCAGGGCGGGCTTTATACAATGATGGACAGATGACCAACAGTAAAGTAATCAACCACGTGACCAAAGCGCGCTTGGGTGACAACAACAATGGCTGCCGCCGGAGAGTTGAGGTGAGTAGATTCTGCTATTAGGTCTGTTCTAGAAGATATCGACAGCAAATTAATTTTAAAAGAGGAACAGAGAAATGCGATCAAGGCTCATCTTCTTATTCTAGGCGTGAAACTGCACGCTTTGATTTTTGTTGACAACAACTATGCGTTGCTTAACATACGTCACGCACTCCGTTGCTCTTATTGGTTGTACGTCTGTCCAATTGAGTGCAGAGGCATTTTTTTTCCTGGTTCGTTCAAAACACGCCCCATAGTCACAGCTCTATGGAGCAGTATCAGACTCATATTCTGACTAGAATTGAGTCGGACTACGTCAGGCTACTCAATAACAGTAATATAAAGTACTTATTTAGTTCATGACTGATAAACAAACACTTACCGTACCAGATTACAGAATCGCACATCAGATAAATTAATAACCAAAGGGTAGTGTCCTAGAAACCAATACGTGAGGAACACGTACTTTGAAAGAACTGCTACTCTGCGAAGTTATCTTAAGATGTTGGCTCTAGTTTCTTCCCCAAAACTGCAGTGGTGTCAAAAGTACACACATTTGTTACTTAAGTATGTATGTATTTATTTATTTCAGAAAATTTTAAAATCAACAATAAATGAATCAACCAAATACACACAAAAGGGACTACTTCACATCAACCAAACCAAAAACCAATTTCCAAACTAACTAAATTCACCTGAACATATATAGAAACAAAACCCTCCACCAAAGAAATTACATGTAATAATTTAAATAATGTAATGTAAATTGTCTGAAAACTGTTCTATATGTTTTTTTAAGTAAAAAAACAATAAAACAACAGGTAAGAACAAAAAACAGAATAAAGGTCACAGAGGACATAATTCAAGCGGTGTTAAAGGCCAGAGAGTAAGACGGGACTTAAAAAACTGAAGTTTAATGGCTGTTTTAACACAGGGGACCAGAGTGGTTAAGGGAAATTGTTGAATTCAGACAAATTTTGACCACATGGATAAATTGACACATATGATTTTAATTGTGAATATGCATACAATTGTCTATATTCATTTAGTGAAAACCGGAATGATTATCCAATTAGACACACCTTAATTGAGTTATAATTGGAATTTCTTGCAGCAAATAAGCTGTGAGTGGGGTGGCCTTAAGGAGGTTCTAAAGGATTTCTGAATAGGTAATCTGTGCTAAACCCTGCTGGTGGTTGAAGTAGTTTGTTTGTTTTTTTCAGTAGTAGTAGTATTAATCATAATCTAATGCTTACTCAGAATATTTCTTTTGACAAGCTACTTCTTTAGTCAACTTTTATTAACTGAAAATAGTTTTTAATTTTGTCATTGAGTACATATGATCATTTCTAAAAAAAAAATACCTTTTATCCTGGAAATGGAGTATTTGTGTTAAGATTTTACATGCACTACTGTTTGTTTGCGTCCTTTTAGCTGCTCCCATCCATTGTGAGGTAAAAAGCCTCTCAAAACCAGGCTCCTGTGCTCTGTTTTTGCGCCAGACCAGCCTGTTAGCAGCTTTGTACAATGCACGCTTCAAAATCACAAAGTTGTGTTATGAAAATAGTAAGATCTTTCTGTCTTTCACACAAAAGGTTTTCTGCCATGTAATTTTATAGTCAGAACCATCAATTGTCTCTGTATTACCCTTTAGTCACACCTTTAAGACTGATTAAGTAGCCTTGTTAGACTAGGGTGACCAAACGTCCGTATTTCCCGGGACATATCCGTATTTCACGTCCTGTCCCGGGCGTC
>NW_015151099.1:260511-262223 GCF_000732505.1 Cyprinodon variegatus
TACTGTAGTTAGACCCTGATGAGCTATTGAGCGGACTGTCATTTGGGAATCCAGGAGGACTTGAACGGAACTTGTGTAGGTTAATCCCCTGCTCAGTTGCTTGCAGAATGACTTCCTGCCGAAAGGGAAAGACAAAAAAATCACGGTTAGGCTCAGTGAAAACAAAGACTCTGTTAGACTCAGCTAATCTCAGTTTGGCTAGAGTACCCAAATCTGGTAAACACTCTGGCGCCGAGGTAGTGACAGTCCATGGCTCAAATAGTCCTCAGTAATGAGTCAACCAGCCACAGGTGTGTGAGAGGACCAACAAGGATAGGGCACCACCTGGTGGTGGAGGGAGAGAAAGACACAAAACACAACCCACACAAAACTGGATTCCTAACACTGAATGCAGAGAGATGAGTCTTTGTGCAGAGGACATGTTAAAGCATTTTCTGTAAATGATGTGCATTAAATGCCTTTATGACGTCCATAAAATGACAAGTCGGATGTTGAAACATTGACCTTATTTGCACAAGGTCTAGACATCCATAACAAGTTAACGACCGACGGACCCAGTAGTTACTGCACGTCCATCAGATGTCTTATTTTTAATCAAAAGATCACAAAAAAATCTCTTGGTATCAGTCAAAAATCTCAATTCTACAATGTTTCTTAAACCAAAAATCTTGAGTAAAAGGGAACTTTAAAACTGTACGACTTTATTTTTGTATTTTATTATATTAATGAGACAAATAAAGCTGAAAAACAGTTCAACCTGGTTTCATAAAATTCTTATTAGTACACGATAATCTACGTACAAACAATGTGTGCAACTTTGTAAATTTCTACAAGTATTCCTTAAACATTTTCATAGAAATTATTCATACAACATTCATATTTAGACCATTGAATAAACCATTTTATTGTGAAATCAATAGTTTATAAAAATAAAGGTTTCAAAAGGACAAAATGAAAGTCTACATTCCACAAAACTTCATTACATTTTAAAGTTAAGACTAAATCTATTAGCATTTTTACAGTGAAAAGACACAGTATTGCATGCGGTTATTGAAATTAGGTTCTCCTGTTGAGACCTCCTGTGACATTTGAGAACATAATAGAACAAGGACTGTTTTTCACATAGTAAAAAGCAAATGACCACTAAAGGTGGTATGATGATTGTGATCATCATAAATTCTTGCGTTTTGCCATAGATTCATTAATACAACATCTCCAATCTCTAACAGCAATGTGACACCATTTGATGGGTTAACAGAATAAGAAGGCTGATGTTCCCATGCAATGAAAACAGGATTTCCATTCTTGACCAACACAGCACCTGTACCAAGTGACGCATGTCCACCTCCATGTAAGTAGAACTCAAAGTGATAGGCTCCTCTCACAGGTGCAATGAAAAAACCTGGGGAACAAAACGTTTTCATTTTACTTTTCTTCTGTAAATTAGTTTAAATAAAGAAACACAAACCAGGTTCTTGTCAGTATTGTTAAGAGAATAACAATTTCAAAACAACGATTGAGTACCTGTGTCTGGGTTGTAGGCATTGCCAATATTTGCAACAACGTTCCTGAAGACTAGAGGTGTATGTGTGTTAAATGGTCCAATATTTCCTCCACCTGAGGCCAGCAGGGAAGCAGAGAAAGCCACTCGTTTCTCTATAAGAAATTAAGTTAAGATTAAAAAGTTATTTTTAGAAACAAACATAAATTTG
>NW_015151099.1:265823-267891 GCF_000732505.1 Cyprinodon variegatus
AAGTTGTGTTATGAAAATAGTTAGATCTTTCTGTCTTTTACACAAAAGGTTTTCTGCCATGTAATTTTATAGTCAGAACCATCAACTGTCTCTGTATTACCCTTTAGTCACACCTTTAAGACTGATTAAGTAGCCTTGTTGGACACATCCAACAAGGCTACTTAATGAGCTTGCTGTAGCACATCAGACTCAGTCTCTGCATCAGACATAACATGGAATCACAGGAGAATTAGATTTAGCCTGTAACAGTGAAATCTTTTTCATCTGTTTAGTTTATATATTCCAATGAACAAAGACATTTGTTAAGATTACTTGGAAACTGGCAGTACTGGTTGTGAATTCCTTTCACTATATCAACACCAAGGTCGCATAGAAAAATCCTTTGCCAGCCTCATCATTAACTTACTGTAAATCAACAGTCACCAGGCAGGAAACACTGGCTTCTGAAAAGGATATTCACATGTTTTGTTATTGACTTATTATATTTGCTTTTACGATTATGTTTGTCATGTAAAAAAATTACTTAATTTGTTTGCTCTTGACAATGTTGTGCTTTTTTTAAAATTTAATTTATTTATAAAACTTTTTAACATTAACACATCTTTGGTAATATTTAATACAACATGTTTTCTGACAGCCATTATAAAATGGCAATCATTAACATTTTGTTTCTTTCTATTTGCTTTAAGTACAAGCAGCCAGGATAAAAGAGTTGGAGTTGCAAATTATAGAGATGGACAAGCTTAAGCTGCAATTCCAAGGTATCTGGTTAATAACAATTTTAATGTATAAATGACATTATTATAATAAGAAAGAAGAAAAGTTTTTCATTTGATATTACATGAGTACATGTACATGTACATGAGTACATTTTCATGGCATATGAACATCAAACTACACTCGGTGCTAGCTCTGCGAACAGCGTCACTTTGCTCTTAGGGCCTGGAGACGTGGTGTATTTGCTTCAGAGGGATAACACAAGGATTTTTTATGATCAGCTGCACTATACCACCTTCAGCGGGCTTCTGCTTTTCCCCTTGTGGAATGATAAATGTTAAACATTTTATCATATATTTTATACCCCGCCTCTTGCCCTTAGAGGGCTGGAGATGGGCACCATCTTATACATAATATACATTTCCAAATGTTTAGTGTCATAGTAAGGGGTCAATATTGTACTTTTTATTCTAAGTCATGTACAGTATGTAACAACATAAAGAGTACATTACTTATAAGGCTCCAGAAATGGATTGTCCTTTATTAAAGGATCAGGGTTTTAAATTTGATTAATTTAAAATAAAATTTGACACATTTTGACTCACAAACAAATGTGTAGACACAATTTATTTTGATTTAGAATGTTATGTTCATTTTAAGTTGTCTTTTATGAAAAAGATGCCTTATCTTGATCACCATTTATCAGGTTCATTTCATATTAGATGTTTGAGTTAAACCATGAAGGGAAGTTGAGCAATAATGTTTGATAAAAAATACTATTTAATGGTACAAAGTCATTTTTTACAAATTCATTATTTTCGAATAGTTTGTTTGTTTGGTAACTAAATTCAGCTGGTGAAACACATTCTATAGATTAATTCCGAGCTACATATGAAAACAATAGATTAAAGCAGTTATTTTTTAAACAGAAATTAAATTAAAAAATTAGTTTAATAAGTGCTTAAAACTTCACAAAAATTATTCCATTTATCTTTGTTTGCACGGATCAAAGGAACAGAACTATGTTTGTACCAACCTTTGCTTTTTTACTTTTATGTATAAACATTTGAGGTGGTTTTTTTCTATTGTCGTTATACTATAAAACTTTGATTTCAATTCTGTTAGAAATATTTAGACCAAAAAATGAACCTGCATTTAATTAGACATTTATGTTAAACCCACCACTAATTAAACCTACTACACTCACAATAACATCCTACAATAACTACTTACATTTAGAAGCAGTTGTTCTGCTCCATACCCTAAGGTTTTAGCAAACTAATATTATTTCAGGGTAACTCTTATGAGAAACGTTTTTGGAAACTTGTTAAACTTTCAAACTTTTAAAAGT
>NW_015151099.1:270676-272341 GCF_000732505.1 Cyprinodon variegatus
GTTTGGTGCGATTGCAATTGCGGATCTTGACCTGGCCGGACCGGAGCGGAGCAAAAAATAGCTCGGCTCCGTAATTTGTCGGACGGAGAAGACGTACGTGGACGGAGACGTGCGGAGGAGTAGCGGTGGATGTGGAACAGCTCTCATTGATTTCCATGAAAGACAAGCGCTCCGCACGACGTACGTCAGCGGGGCGGAGCGGAGCGCTGGAATCTGGGGGTAAAACTGAATGCAGATAGATGAGTCCTTGCGCAGAGGACATGTTAAAGCATTTTCTGTAAATTATCTGTATTAAATGCCTTTATGATGTCCATAAAATGACAAGTCGGATGTTCAAACATTGACCTTATTTGCACAAGGTCTAGACATCCATAACAAGTTAAAGACAGACGGACCCAGTAGTTACTGCACGTCCATCAGTTGTCTTATTTTTAGTCGAAAGATCACAAAAACAATCTCTTAGTATCAGTCAAAAATATGGATTCTACAAAGTTTCTTCTGCCTGAGCTGTAGATTGATAAAAAATATTGTTTCTCTCTCCTTTCCCATAGTAGGTTATATTCACATATTCATATTCACATATTTAATGCAGCTTGGAATTACCGGTCTCTTGACCTCATTAACATCCTGGAAACTAATAATTCAATCAGGTTTCCCCTTTAAAAGTTATTCATGCTAAATGTGTCAAGTATCTATTATATACAACCGTCACATAGTGTAAGATTATTTATTCTTAAAATGTTTATATTGTCATGATGCGATGGTTTTACTAGCCCAAATGCAGACTCACAGACACAGAGGGAGGATTAAAAGTCCAGTAATTTATTGGAACCGGTTGACAGACTTACAGGTTTGCAGAATCAGACAGGCTTGGTGGCACAAGAAACACAACGATCCAGCACAGAGGGAAGTTCAGACTCAGCTTATATAGGGAGCTTCCTTAATCAGCAGATAGAAAACAGCTGATCCCTGCTGAGCCCAAACTCCCCAGGCATGGATCCACGGCGCCCTCTGGTGGGCAAAGCACTGGATCCTGACATATATGATAAATACCTTGATACTGCTGATGAAGCTTTCATACTTTTGCTGCTTGTACTGAAAAATAAACAACTGGGATCATTTTAAACTTGATTATTTTATTTATTCTAAATATGAAGTTTCAGTAATGAATCCAGGTGTTTTCTCTCTAATATTTACCTTGGTCATGTTCTTTCAAGAACTCTATTTCTTTTGTCTTGGCTGTTTGCAGAGGTAAAATGACAGATGTTTAGATGTGATGCCATTTGAAAAAATCTTGTGTTTCTTTTTATCTAATAATTACCTTGGTCCTGTTCTTTCAACAACTCTATTTCTTTTGTCCCAGCTGTTTGCAGAGGTAAAATGACAGATGTTTAAATGTGATGCCATTTAAAAAAATCTTGTGTTTCTTTTTATCTAATAATTACCTTGGTCCTGTTCTTTCAACAACTCTATTTCTTTTGTCCCAGCTGTTTGCAGAGGTAAAATGACAGATGTTTAGATGTGATGCCATTTGAAAAAATCTTGTGTTTCTTTTTATCTAATAATTACCTTGGTCCTGTTCTTTCAACAACTCTATTTCTTTTGTCCCAGCTGTTTGCAGAGGTAAAATGACAGATGTTTAGATGTGATGCCATTTGAAAAAAT
>NW_015151099.1:273585-274569 GCF_000732505.1 Cyprinodon variegatus
GTCTAAAAATTACCTTGGTCCTGTTCTTTCAACAACTCTATTTCTTTTGTCTTAGCTGTTTGCAGGATTAAAAGAAAACATGTTTAAATGCTGATTTAAAAATAAACAATTGACTCTGATAGGTGATTCTTCAAAGCTTTGGCTTTCTTAGTTAATATACCTTTGTTATCTCTCTGTAAGTACTCCACGCTAACCTTGAGTCCACCCAAAGAGGCGCTCATCTCTTTCAGCACAGCATTGATGTCCTGTGTACATCTTTCTTGGGGGTTAGAGACTGCCTGTGTTTTCTGTCCGTGATTCAGTTTGCCTTAAATGTGAGTCTGATTGAAGCAGAGCTTTGGAAAAGAGCAGATTAGAAGAAACAATTGGAAAATTCTTATAGTCTCCATTTTCAGGATTGTTTTCTTCAAGTCCCCTACAATGTTGATTGCTGTGTTGATCCAACCCTTAAATACTCTCAGAGTTACTCTTTTATAGGCATTGTAAAAAAAAAACAAAAAAAAAACATCATAACCTCCATTCTCACTTTCTATGAGTCTGCCTCTTTAAAAGTTTTCCATTTACAGACACGTGAAGGTGATAAGGCTTCATTTATTTGACTTATATGACATCAAAACAGTTATTTAGAGATGATGTCTACGCAATTGCTTGTTCATAAATAACATTCTTACTGTGCTGCCAACATACCAAAAAACCTGTATCATGCTGATTTATACAGTTTTGAGGCATAACACCTAGAAATAACTTTGTGTTTAAAGGTCTTCAAGTTTTGAATTGGCACAAAAGTGTTCTCTTATTTAATTCTGTAGTCCACTGACCAAACGATCTAACCTGTGCTCAGCAGTGCTCTGGCCTGTATAAATCTGCTGAATTATATAAAGTTGTTTGTATTTTTTGGTTTTCTGTATTATGGTTTTACTTTTGTAGTCTTTGAACCTCCAGCATTCTTAGAAGCTAGAAAAGTCTGTGAGAGGGGAGATGGGC
>NW_015151099.1:276980-279467 GCF_000732505.1 Cyprinodon variegatus
TTTGTCTTAATGAAGAAGGCCTTGAATGACAATTGGCTTCTGATGGGTGTAGTCTATCACCAATTGGTTGAAGCTTGAGTGACGCATATCAGGTAGTCCTGGTGAGGCTGATAAAGAGTCTTCCACATTGAAATCTCGCTTAAGCTTAATGTTTAAAAGATAGATCTTTAAAAGAGAATAACTGTGTTTCATTACAAAAAGGGAATTAAAATGTTGGAAAATTATTATGCCAAGTTATCTCCCTGAGATATTTCTTACTGGCCGCCATGAAGACAGTTAGAAGTATCTCAGGGAGCTCCATTTCATCTATGATTATACTAAAAGAGTCCTCAATAACACAAGAAAATGGGTCAATTCAAATCTGTTTAAATGTCCCTGCAATTGTTCCTTAGATAGATTTTAAAACATAACAAGCTTTTAAAACACTGCTTTTACACTGTATTCACTTTACAGGTACTAGTTGGGTATAACCTGTCCAGACCCTTTAGCTATATATGTATTATCCAAAGAAGGATTAAAAATTATAGTATACTTGTTAATCTGTCCTGAGAAGTTAATTTTGTTACAATGTAACATGGATAAGGTTAGAAACCATAGACTTTTTGCCAACTCATGAAAAATGTTTTTTTTATTTAAAATATAGCTTCTGTCATGATGCTTTTAAGGGATCTGACCCACATGCAGAAAACCACTCAGAAAACCAATGGAAGGTTTAACGGGTTTATTGATGAGGACAACAAGAGGCGGAATCTTGAATTCTGAAAGAGCTGTCGAACCGAAACTAGAAGTGGAAGGGAAGTTCACAGCAGTTAGTTCAATGGCCGTAGGAAACAGAATAGAATTCTTGAGCATGGAGGAAAAAGGGACTCACGTTGGAGGGGATCTCAATCAAAGCTTTGAATCCAGAATGTGTGAGTTTTCCAGAGGGAGAGCTACTCGTTGGAAGGCAGACAGGTTGGTGGAGTTGGACCCTGAGAAGTATAAGAGCGGACTGCCACTTAGATTTCCGACGGTACTTGAACGGATCGTGTTGAACATTTCCCCAGCTCAGTGTGAACACAAAATATCCTTCCTGGTAAAGAAAGGCCAAAAATTCCAGTCAGCGGGAAGGCTTTATGCCAAAAGGAAAAGACAAAAACACTGTTAGACTCAAAGAAACAAAGCACAGGTTAAACTTAGCTAATCACGGCTTGGCTAGAGTACCCAAAACTGGCAAACACTCAACGGCTGAAATACTCCCCAGTGATGAACCAACGAGCCACAGGTGTGCAGGAGGGCCAACGAGGACAGGGCACCACCTGGTAGTGGAGGGAGAGACAAACACAAAACAACCCACACAAACTAGATTCCTAACAGGTTTCCTGTTTCCTTGCTTTACTCCATATCAGTTGGTGGCGGTAATGCACATTTCACAAGTTTGCCAACCGCCATAAAATCTCATAAGAAGAAGAAGAAGATTCCTAACAGCTTCTATAAAAATGACTGTGCAGTATTTAACTGATAATAATAAACTTTCAATGAGCAGATAAGTGATAAAGAGAATTTCTCTTTGTGCTTCCTCAATAACAGTAGTATAAAGTACTCATTTAGTTCAGGACTTATAAACCAACACTTACCAGATTACAGAATCATATATCAGATAAATTAAAGGGTAGTGTCCTACAAACCAACACGTGAGGAACACGTACTTTGAAAGAACTGCTGCTCTGCAAAGTTAAGGCAGGCCACATTTTGCTTTTATTAATCTTCTGATGAAAACAAAGGGGTAAATTATAATAATAATAAAACTGAAAATATTGCATACAAAAACTGCATAACATCAAATGTTCTGTCATTTAAAGAATAAAGAAAAACAAACCTTTTTTTTGCCTGTCTAGGTCTCATGACATTGCCTGAGGAATGACAATTTTGTGACAAGGTTTGTGACTCCTTCCATAGTGCTAAAAGAATAAAACGTATCAATAAAATTCCAAAATATATTAAAAAAAGAACAATTATGATGCATCTGTTCAATTAACTTAAAAGTCAAAAAGAAATATAATTACATATGAATAAACATTCATATTAAGAAAGGCAATTACAACAGCATCACCCAGGCAATGCAGGATTTGTCCTACTTACATTAAGAAAATGATACAGGTTTATTTGATCAGAAACAAATAGACTTAAGAAGAGTTTCTTTCCCAAAGTAGTGAGTGCAATCATTCCCTGCAGGCAAACAAAAAAATAAAAAATAAAAAATTAAAATGGAAAAAACCTCTACACCAGGGGTGGGCCATTCCACGTCCTGAGGGCCGGTATCCTGCAACCTTTAGATGTGCCTTTAGTTCAACACACCTGAATCAAGTAATTAGATGATTGAGAGGGACTGGAGGAACCGACTGTATACTGAGGAGAAAACTCAGCTATTTGATTCAGTTTTGTTTGACCAAGGATCAATCTAAAAGCTGCAGGATACAGACCCTCGGGAACTGGAATTTTCCACCC
>NW_015151099.1:280067-282469 GCF_000732505.1 Cyprinodon variegatus
ACGTACTTTGAAAGAACTGCTGCTCTGCAAAGTTAAGGCAGGCCACATTTTGCTTTTATTAATCTTCTGATGAAAACAAAGGGGTAAATTATAATAATAATAAAACTGAAAATATTGCATACAAAAACTGCATAACATCAAATGTTCTGTCATTTAAAGAATAAAGAAAAACAAACCTTTTTTTTGCCTGTCTAGGTCTCATGACATTGCCTGAGGAATGACAATTTTGTGACAAGGTTTGTGACTCCTTCCATAGTGCTAAAAGAATAAAACGTATCAATAAAATTCCAAAATATATTAAAAAAAGAACAATTATGATGCATCTGTTCAATTAACTTAAAAGTCAAAAAGAAATATAATTACATATGAATAAACATTCATATTAAGAAAGGCAATTACAACAGCATCACCCAGGCAATGCAGGATTTGTCCTACTTACATTAAGAAAATGATACAGGTTTATTTGATCAGAAACAAATAGACTTAAGAAGAGTTTCTTTCCCAAAGTAGTGAGTGCAATCATTCCCTGCAGGCAAACAAAAAAATAAAAAATAAAAAATTAAAATGGAAAAAACCTCTACACCAGGGGTGGGCCATTCCACGTCCTGAGGGCCGGTATCCTGCAACCTTTAGATGTGCCTTTAGTTCAACACACCTGAATCAAGTAATTAGATGATTGAGAGGGACTGGAGGAACCGACTGTATACTGAGGAGAAAACTCAGCTATTTGATTCAGTTTTGTTTGACCAAGGATCAATCTAAAAGCTGCAGGATACAGACCCTCGGGAACTGGAATTTTCCACCCATGCTCTTGACCATTTCATAGACTATTGCAGCACAAGCTGCACTTAATGTAAACACTAACAGCTACAACCATTAAGTCTCCTGTAAGGATGCTTCTTCTTCATATTTTTCTAACATTTATTTAACTTTTATCAGAAGATTTTTCAGCCAGGAGCTCTGAAAACTTACATTATGATGAAATATTGACAATAAATACTGTTGATTCAACCAGGTAGCACAAGGCAGCAGGATCAAGCAGCAGCATTTGCTAGTGGTACCTTCGGCGGCAGCTGGATCTAATTTGTTACACTTGGGGTTGCACTTTCACAGGCATGCGACTGACACAAGGTTTCACTAGGCAAGACGTTGTGCAATACAAGTCACAATTAACTATAGACCTGAATATGAACTATGGCATATAAATTTAAACTATGGCATATACCTTCAGAAACTGGACAGGGATTAGATTTGTTATATAATACTTTGAATCGATCCCTGTATTTATTTTGAAATATGCCTTGAAACAGCATTTGTTGTGAACTAAATATATATAAATCAGCGGATATAAATTGGGCAGAGTACTGCTGAACACAATTTAAATCTCTTGAGATGTAGACTAGAGAATCAAAGAAGAGAAGACTTTTGTAACAAGACTAACCTAAATGCCTTTAAATAAAAATTATTTTGAAAGTTATTTCTCACAGTGATGTCTCAAAACTATATACATCAGTAACAGACAGATTTTAGGAAAGTAAGCTATCAGCACAATAAGAATGTAGTTGATCAAAAAGCAATGTGTAGACCTTATCACTGAATACTGTGTTTTGTTGTAATATAAAAAGTCAAATAATCAAGTTTTATGACCTTCATGTGTGTTTTAATTTGAAATCTGTGTTAAAGATGCTGACTCACGATAGTGAGTATGGAGATTAGGATGCTCTTTCTTCAACTGTACGTGAGTCTGCCCATAAAAGTGTTTCCATGATAAAGGATTCGGCCTTTGGATAGATGAAGCCCAACCCATCAAGTCTGAAACCATGGGACATACATTTGCAGTGTTTGTACTGGCTTAATAAAAACAACAACATTTTGTTGATTATTAATCAACCTTTGACAGTATTTAAGACTTGGCTGAACACAGAAACCCAAATTGTAGAGGACTTGAAGAAAACAATGCTGAGAATGGAGACAATAATGATTTTACAATTGTTTCTTCTAATCTGCTCTTTTTCCACAGCTCTGCTACAGTCAGACTCAGAGAATGAAATCATTTCACATTTAAGGCAAACTGAATCCCGGACAGGAGACACAGGAAGTCTCTCTGACCCCCAACAAAGATGTACACAGGACATCAATGCTGTGCTGAGAGAGATGAGCGCCTCTTTGGGTGGACTAAAGGTTAGCGTGGAGTACTTACAGAGGGATAATGAAGGTATATTAATTAAGAAAACCAAATCTTTGAAGAATCACCTCTCAGAGTGAATTGTTTATTTTTAAATGAACATTTAAACATGTTTTGTTTTACTCTTGCAAACAGCTAAGACAAAAGAAATAGAGTTGTTGAAAGAACAGGACCAAGGTAATTACTGTATTAGATAAAAAAGAAACACATGAATAGA
>NW_015151099.1:282754-285045 GCF_000732505.1 Cyprinodon variegatus
ATCCATCCATCCATCCATCCATCCATCCATCCATCCATCCATCCATCCATCCATCCATCCATCATGAGTCTGTCAAAAGGCCAGTAATTACAATTGGCTTTGAATATGTGATGTTGTGAATTTTAAATAATGGAAATAACATTTTTATTTTATATTTAATCCATTAAATTTTATTCAAACCAATTTACAGCTCAGGCAGAAGAACTGATCACTCTTAAAGCCAGGGCAAACAACACTGAAGACCAGGTGAAGGTTCTGAGCAGGGAAGGAAAAGGTTTGGAAAAATAAATCTTAAAACATTTACATCAGGTATTGAATAATCTTAAGCATGTCCTGAAAGAAAAAATAGATTATATGCTTTTTTAACTTGTCCAATAAGTCATTTGAATTTATCCTTGTTTTCTAAGCTGATTGTAGTATGTTTTCTTTTCAAAATATTTTTAGCTTCAAACAACATCATTTTAGCAAACACCTTCTCAATGTATAATTGTTTCTAAAGATAAATAACTTTTTGATCTTCCTTATACTTACAGAGAAACGAGTGGCTTTCTCTGCTTCCCTGCTGGCCTCAGGTGGAGGAAATATAGGACCATTTAACACAAAGAGACCTCTAGTCTTCAGACATGTTGATGCAAATATTGGCAATGCCTACAACTCAAACACAGGTACTCTAACATATATTTAAAATTAGTTTATACCTAGTTTATGATTTTTTTATATATATATAAAGATATATAATTTACAGAAGAAAGTTAAAACATAAACATTGTGCTTCACAGGTTTTTTCACTGCACCTGTAAGAGGGGCTTATCACTTTGAGTTCCACATATATGGGCATGGACATGTGTCACACCCTACAGGTGCTTTGTTGGTCAAAAATGGAGGTCCTATTTGCATTGCTTGGCAACATCAGCCTTCTCATTCTGTTATACCATCAAATGGTGTCACATTGCTGTTAGAGATTGGAGATGTTGTATTATTGAATCAATGGGAACACACAACAGTTTTTGATGATCATAACCATCGTACTACCTTTAGTGGTCATTTGCTTTTTACTATGTGATGTGAAATATTTCTTGTTCTCCTTGTCATAACATGCCACAGAATTCCATTAAAATGTATAAATAAAACAAGTTTCAGGGACTTGCTACAATTCCTTTCCACTGTAAAATTATACAAAAATTGTATTGTCTATAAATTAGGGTTTTATGTGTAGTATTTAATGAAAATGTTTCAGAATACTTGGAGAGTAGTACAAAGTTCTACACATAATTGTGGATGACCATGTACCTAATCAGAAGTTTATGTAACCCGGTTTATATCATTGACAGAATAAAATAAAATTATACCAAGAGAGTTTTTTGTTGTTGTTGTTGTTGTCCCTTTAAACACAAGCCATCTGATGGACATACAGATTGTGTGTATATTGGGTCTGTAGGTTGATGACCTATTATGAATGCCTAGACATTATTCTGATCATTCAGTTCATTTATTAAATAGGGAATGTTTCTCAAAAAAAGGGTTAAAAGCAAAGAAACATCTTCAGAGAGAATATTAACATTTTTGACAAAATTCAAACTAAGTGTTGTGTAATGGATCCTCTTTGAATAGTGTTTTTAGGATTTAAAGTCTTTCAGCTGCCATATAACAGTAAACTACTATTCTACTTCTAAACTACTTACTAATAAAAGTGTAATTTCTAAGCATTTTTTCGAATTCTGTTTTGTACAACTGCATCATTTGACGTAAATTCAGCGAGTTAACAGTCAGTGCTGCTTCCAGGGGCGTAGCCAGAGTATTGTATGTTTTGGGGGGGGAGGGCAACATTAGGCACAGAGGTAGCAAGGGGTGGTCAACAAAAAGAAGAACCAAATGCAGACAAATGCAGTTCACAAGCCTTCCTGCTTCATAACATTTAACAGAAATAAAAAATTAGTTCATGGTAGTATACCTTTTAACATACAATATTCAAGTCGAATATTTGTTCTCAAGCAAAAAGCACTTTATTTAAATTTCAAAAAAAGATATTAGTCACAAAAACTGTTGTATAACTTTAAGTTTTCTGTTGCTTGCACGTGAGACATTTGACAAAAAGGTTAGGGCTTTATCTTTCTTAGAAATTAACTATTAAATACCCAATAAGTCATTCATCTATTTTGCACATCATTAGGCTAATTGTATGCAGGGATTAAAGCAAAATTAAAATCCTGATCCTGAACTTTTTCGACACAGGCAAGAAACACATATTGTATGTATATATATATATATATATATATATATATATATATATA
>NW_015151099.1:285875-286872 GCF_000732505.1 Cyprinodon variegatus
ATTTAAGAAAAAAACAAGTTTGAGAGATGATTTAGCAATTCTACATTTATGAATGAAAAATTTAGCTAGACATACAATTGTATTAGTGCAGAGCTCACCACCCTTACTTTGCAATATTAGATCAAAAGTGATATTGTCTCTGGAGGTAATATATGGAGGTTGGGTATGAAGATAGCTGTTGTTTAATCCTTTTGTGCAAATAACACCATAGTAGTTTCAATATCGTTTTCACAGAACGTACATGTTTTATCATCTATACCAAAGCGAAGTCTCAATAATTCTTTAGAGGGGTAAATGTTGTTTGTTATTTTGAAGTGTGTTTCTTTCACCTTTGGGGGTATAGGGAGTGTTAGTTACACTGTCCTTAGTTTAGTTGTTGAGCTGTTATTAAATTTTTTTAGGATGTTAGTTTTTCTTTTGTCTTTCAGGGTAAAGGTATTAAATAAAACAGTTTCTAATAAAATGTTTAGTGCATTTTCTATCCGTAATAATAATCCCTTGAATTGAAAAAGCAGCTAATTATGGGTGTTTGGTACCTTACCGGCTTGTTTTGTTTGTATGACGGCCATTGTGGAAAACGACGTGTGAAGATGGAACAGCTATAGGAAAGAGGTCAAGAGAACGCTGGGACCCTAGTGCGATTGCTTAGTTACACAGAGAAAAGAACTTATGAAAAGCATCCTTTTGAGGCTCAAAAAAGAGCAAATTCAACAAAATTTAATAAGGGTTTCATCCCAGCGCTGTGTGTCCCGAGCCCATAACATCATTATCACCCCCACCATAGACTGTTCTACCTGCTGCCTTCGGGGAAGAGACTTCGAAGCATTGGATGCTGGTCCAGCAGATTCCACAACAATTTCTTCCCCATTGCCATAAGACTGCTGAATGTTTTGTAAAATGGGTTTATTGTATTGTATCTTATTATATTCATTATATTTTATAATTACACAACAAAAAAAAGAAAAAGAAATAAATGTTACAACTGTAAATTTACAGT
>NW_015151099.1:289967-293906 GCF_000732505.1 Cyprinodon variegatus
TAAATAACATAGTTATGTATAATATATTACATTTCTGACTGTATATCCCTGTAATTATTACACACTGTAGCTTTAAACTATACTTCCAACTGTTTCTTTCTTTATCTTGTATTAGGTCTTGAGATAGCATTTGTATGAACTTACTTTATACAATTCAGCAGATTTAAACTGGTCAGAGTACTGCTGAGCACATTTTAAATCTTTTGATCAGTGGGCTACTTTAAAAGTTATTTGTGTGGACAGTGATGTCCAAAACTCTATAAATCAGTTTGCTACAGACTCTAGGAAACTATGTCAGCAGCACAGTAAGAATGTATTTTATGAACATGCAATAACTGTTTTTTTATGTGATATAACAAATAAAATAAGTCAAGCTGTATCATTTTCACGTGTGTCTCTAAATGGAAAACTTTAACAGAGGCTGATAGTAAATATGGAGATTATCATGATTTTTTTTTTTTTACAATGTCTATAAAGTTGTAACTTTGACAGTATTTAAGGGTTGGATCAACACAGAAACCAAAATTGTACGGGACTTGAAGAAAACAATGCTGAGAATGGAATTAATGATGACTTTCCAATTGTTTCTTCTAATCTGCTCTTTTTCCACAGCTCTGCTTCAGTCAGACTCAGAGGATAAAATCATTTTACATTTAAGGCAAACTAAAAAGAAAAGAGACACTGGAAATCTGTCTGACCCCCAACAAAGATGTACACAGGACATCAATGCTATGCTGAGAGAAATGAGCGCCTCTTTGGGTGGACTCAAGGTTAGCATGGAGTACTTACAGAGGGATAATGAAGGTATGTTAATTAAGAAAACCAAAGCTTTAAAGAATCTATTCTCTTAGTCAACTGGTAATTTTTAAATGGCGTCACATTTCAATGTTATTCTTTTTACTTCGACAAACAGCTAAGACTAAAGAAATAGAGTTGCTGAAAGAACAATACCAAGGTAAATATTACAAAATAAACACCTGATTTTATTAATAAAACTTATTTACAATAAATAAAACAATGTTTAAAGAGCTCAGTTGTTTGTTTTTTGTGTTTCAGAGCAAGTAGCAAAAGTAAGAAATCTGGAGCAGCAGTATCAAGGTATTTATCATATCATTTTAAGAATAAATTATCTTATGTGATGCTTGTACATAATAGATTATTGCCATATTTGCCATGAGTCAGTTTTGCTCAGATGTTTGTAATTAATGTTTCTTATATGCAGTCAATTTAGAGGGTAAACCTGATTGAATTATTAGTTTCCAGTGTATTTAAGAAGTCCAGAGATCAGTAGTTACAAGTTGTTTTGAAAGAGTGATTCTACAGAGTAAAGTTGAAAATGAAAGAGAAATATATATTTATTTAAGATTGAATCCAATTTCATTTTTTGAAATTCATTTACGACTCAATTTCCAGTTTTATACTTTTTCATCTTATCCATTTATTTATTTTTTTTTTATATTCTTTTTCCTACTACCAGGTTGGGTTTCTTCTTCTAAATGTATCATTGTTTCTAAACATAAATAACTTTTTCGATTATGATTATAGTAACTTCATTTCTTACAGAGAAACAAGTGGCTCTCTCAGCTTCTCTGATGGCCTCAGGTTCAGGATATATTGGACCATTTAACACAAAGACACCTCTAGTCTTCCGGAATGTTGTTAATGNACAACTGTAAATTTACAGTCATATGTTTATATTACTGTTTGTTTATATATATATATATATTTTTTTTTTTACTTTTTTACTATTTTTCAAGGCTGCACTTTAAAACAAGTTGAAATTGTCCAGAGAGCTGTTCCAAATGAAATTTATTTTTGTTTTACACTGGTGTAAACAAAATGACAAATAAAATCTGTCTACTGTAAGTCTAAGGGTTTCGTTCTTGTCTGGTGGAGCTCATGACTGAGATCTTGAAGATCACACGCATAAAATTCTGCTAAGCAAAGGATTGGTTCTTCATGAAGAAAAGTCAAGCTTTTTGGATCCAGGGCTTGTACTACTTTCATTATGACACCACTTTCTTTGGGTATACACCTATCTATCTCTCCAATCATTGTGTCCATCCTAAAAGTATGCTTGACCCCCATTTGCATACCAAGTGTAGATATAATGACAGATCCACCAACACTTTAAGATGCTTTTTGGACTAATTTTTCAGCATTTTCTATTGCTTTTTTAAACTGTGTTGCGATATCAACTATATCTTTCCATTGAATATCACCAAAGATTCACTTTTTTACTCATGCAGTGAGCGCATTCACCAAGTCTACTGCCAAGGTCAAGTAAAGTAAAGAAGACTAGAGGGTGTCGGAAAGCAGTAGAAGTTTAGGTCTAGCTGATACAATAATTGCATCTACAGATCTTTCTGCTTTACAGTAGTAGCCTTGATGAGTCCTTGTCCCTGGCTGCTCCCTGGCTGGTCCCCTGCAATTCCTTTTTAAACATCAATCTTTGTACCAAAATATTCTTTCCGTCATGATTTGTGGACATTAAGATCCAAAGAGAAGCGTCTTCTCCTGGTCAGACCATGTTATTCAGTGAAAGGGTAGAGTCAGATTAAAAAAATATGCAGACCTAAGAGAAGGCCAGTGGCTGGAAGTTGGAGGAGATTTTGCTGGGAGCTGTAGGGAAGTGGGCTGCCATTCGGCTGGCGTTTGACTGGGAAGGGCCATTTTGAATGGCTGCTACTTCATGTTCCCCAAATATATCATGAAGAACACAAAGTACATCTGCATGCCCATCTGGTGTTGCTAAGCTTCTGTAACTCCCATGACTGATCTCCATAAATTTCATTTTGTGTATCCAGCCACTTCTGATGGACAAAGGAACCAGATACCTAAAGACACATCTTCTGCATCAAGGAAAAAAAAATCTGCCTCTGGGAAAGTATCTACAAGTACCACATTAAGACAATGGTCAGTACATCTCTGCAGTACGAGTGCAATAATCCAAGTAAACTACTGTGTAGTCTGTATAACTTTTCAAATATTTAAAGGGTCAGTACAGTTCTGCAGTGCAAGTGCAATAACCCAATTCAACTAGCATGTAGTCTTCCATTACTGTAGCTCTCTACAGTGCGGCTATTTTTATTTCTATGGGAAACATATTCCAGGACATTGCAATTTATTTTCTTTTTTATGCTTTTTTGGTACTATATACATTCTTTTTATATTGTCTGTCATATTTTTTTTTTATCTTTTTGGCAACTTGCTTTAACTCTTTGTACTCTATACATATTACTGTAACCAGAATTTCCCTGAAGGAGTAATCCCAAAGAGTACATAGAGTTGAGTCTAAGTTTAAGTCAATGTACACAGACTGCATGTTTTGCTTCAGCTTTTATGCAAGCTGCCAACCAAGAATGCTGCCCAATCATTCATCCATATTTTTCTCGATGAATGGATAGAATTTAAGTACATATTAGGGATGCATGATATATTGCTGTTGGCATCAGGTATCGGCTGTCATTCATCATTTTTTAAACATGAATGTTTTTGAACCCTTTAAAAATGATGACTTATATTTACACAAAGTTTATTGTCAATTATTATACAGTCTATAGAAAAATGAAATCACATTGCTCACACCTTTCAACAGTGAAAAGAGTAGCTTCTCAGTCATCCAGGTCATAGTCATTCCGTAAAAATTCAAAAAATATCCACTGGACCAAGTCCAGTGGATATTTTTGATTTTTTACGGAAAGCTTACAACATTGAAATGAACATTATAATTAGAAAGTGCAGCAGTGATCAGCACGTAAAAGCTGTAGGAGAAAACAAAATAATGATGCAAAATGGCATTACTATGGAATCATCAAGCTGTGTTCTTTTTAAAAGGATTTTAAAATTAGGTAGCTGTGCAATAAAACCTAAACATAAACTATATATGCAAATATGATGTGAAATATCTATATATATATAATATCTATTAGTGTTGCG
>NW_015151099.1:299271-300006 GCF_000732505.1 Cyprinodon variegatus
GAACGTGAACTGAACGTACTGCATTACTGCCTGATGAACGTTATTGTGAACTCGTTCATTCTGGCATCTGTGAACGACACGCTCTCTCAGTTCAACTCCGTTCAATAGGTTGCCAGATTTCTATAGAGCGCTCCAGGCGAAACCCCGGCTAAATCACACAGTAAACAAGCCTTAATATGTAGCGGGGAAAACACCCAATCTGGCAACACCAGCTACCAGTGCCTATTTATATTAGGAGGTGATTACTGATTAGTTTAAATTTTCAGTGAAATACTTTTAAGTTCTGTTTCTCAATTTATCAGGTTGTATTTGCAGTTGCACTACTTTGCAACTTTAATAAGCCAAGTTATATTTGCTGTGTAGCATTTAAATAAATGTGAAATTTGTTCTCATATTTCAGGCTTGTTTGATTGGTTTGATACATTAGGCTGATATTGCGTTTTTGTTTTGTTTTTTATCGTCACTTATCGTTACCGTGGTAAAACCTAGAAATTATCGTGATACATTTTTTAGTCCATATCGCCCATCCCTAGTTGGTGGTGGTGTATCTTCAATCTGGAACAGAAATTAATACAATGTCAGGATAGATGCACAGCATAACAGGAATTCCAAGTGTATAAGTAGCATATAGGTCTGTTTTTTTCTTTAACAAAAACTAAGTCTCTGTAAAAACTACATTTGACCATCCATTTCAAACTCATACAAACAACCTACCGTACTATCATTTTATGCAGA
>NW_015151099.1:301386-304776 GCF_000732505.1 Cyprinodon variegatus
GTTGTTCAGAATTATGTGTGGCATATTATTTTTATTTTGTCTTATCCTGATAAATAGTTTCAGTTCGTTTTAGCATTTAGCATTCATGCTAAATGCTAATTATTTCTGATTTACTCCCACTTATTGTTTATCAGTGGGGATTTGCGTCTCGTCTCGTCTAGTTTTCGTTCGGTGAAAAATGTGCGTTGACGAAAATATTTTCGCTTAGTTTTCATTTAACGAAATTAACACTAACACACACACAGCTGCATGTACACACACTCACACGTTACTGTGTGCTGCTCAGCCCACCGCCAACTGCCAGTGCAAATGTCTGTTTGAGAAAAGGTTTGATGGTTCTTTGTGTTATAAATTGACTCTTATCGCTGGAGGTGAATTCTTATACCTGTGCGAGAGAGTGTTTTGATATTTTTTTTCTTTATTACAGTTTGATTATTATAATCACTGTTTCCTCGTCTTATTAACTGTTTGTGCTATATATGTGTCATATAATTAGTTATTGTACAACTTAAGTGAGCTCTAGCTGCTAGTGGTGTTCCTTTTACCCATTTTAATTAAATTGAAGTCAGGCTACCCTAATCTGGGGGTAGGGGCGCCTTACTTGGGAAGCCGGTTTAGGATAGTAGTGAGGTGGTGACGGCCGTGCTGGGCCATACCTCATCACATACACCTTCAGGCAGCCACTATACATTACTGAAGTCCACTCTACCAAGCCTAGGTGAGCTACCCTAGACAAAACGTGCTGCTACAAAGGCAGTATTGAAGCTTTCAGTTTTGGGCGTGGGGGACCTAGATCCTGTCCCGTTCAGTACTCCCCACGGTTAGGGTTAGTTAACACCCATACAAGGCGGCGGTAAACTCCCATCCACTACACATATCAGCTGCTTCTGGAGTCCCACAGGTCAGTAGAGCCCGATAGGACTCCTTCAGCTTGACAGCTTCCCTCACTGCTGCCACAGCTCTGACTAACCGCCTCAACAACAGAGGCACGGAACATGGTCCACTCAGACTCAATGGCCCCACTGCTCTTAAATATGAGAAAAGCTTTACTGCTCTTAAACTAATCAAGAACCATTTGCGCGATACAGCGTCTGATGATCTACTAAGAAATGTTGGTGTTCTTAGGATTGAGACCAGAAGATCAAAGTCACTTGCTCGATTCATCATACTTTTTTCTGGCAATCATCAAAACAGGATGATCAATCAGTTTTAAGTAAATAATGCATTACTTGATTCTTTTGATGGATTAAATCTTTAGCCTCATATTATATTTTGGCTTTCTTTTGTAATGCCAATGAAAATATGCTCCTCTTGCTGTTATTATTTTTCTTGCTTTCCAAAAGCTTTAAAAAATGACTCGATCAATCACACAATCAGACTAACATTGTGCAAGATAGATGAATGACTTACCTGTATTTTTAATAATTCATTTTTAAGGAAGATAAAGCCCTAACCTGTTTGTNTCAAATCCCCGTCTCAGCCCGCTATCCAGCAAACGCAATGTCAGATTTTATTCAGACGACAATTCACCCACCTCCATCCCCTCCTCCGCCATTGTAGTTGAGTCGTCTTCTATAACATGACTTCTACCCCAACCTCATCTGAGAGTATTAATGCCAGTCGTCACCATCCCTCGTCTCATTGCAATTGGTCCGGCAGAAGACCACCATGTTGAGCCCGGTTCTGCCAGAGGGGAGTTTTTCCTCTCCACTTTCGCTTCATGCTTGCTCATCATGGACAGTTCATGGTACCTGCATCACCAAGCAAGACCTCTACATCTGAGTCTCTGAGTGAAGCCCCGGTGTCAGCTCCCATAGTCCCTGGTCCCACAATACAGCTCAAGCAGATCACCTCGTAACCAGCTCGAACTACGTAAACCACCACCAGTTTCAGGCCGGGGGGAACATCCCTATTCTCATTCATCTACTTATGCATGTTAAAGCATAATTCAGCATGAATGTTCCTGCTGAGGCCTGAGCGCCAAAGACTATACTTTCTTATCAATAAAATTCTTCTAATTATCTTTTCTCTCTGTGCGAGTTTTTCAGATTGAACTAATATTGTCAATGCATACAACCCAAACACAGGTACTACAACATTGTTTTGATTTGTTTTTTTTCTCTCAACAAATCCTAACATAAACCTGGTTCATATTTCTTTTGTTTAAACAAATTTACAGACAAAATTATAATAGAAACATTATGTTTCCCAGGTTTTTTCATTGCACATGTGCAAGGAGCATATCACTTTGAGTTCTACTTACATTGTCATGGACATGCGTCATATTATACAGCTGCTGTGTTGGTCAAGAATGGAACTCCTCTATTTTCTGCATGGGAACATCAGCCTTCTTATTCTGTTAATCCATCAAATGGTGTCACGTTGCTGTTAGAGATTGGAGATGTTGTATTATTGCATCTGTGGGAAAATTCAAGAAGCTGCTGTATGCTGTTCTACTGGAAAGGAATAGAAACCAGCGATATCCAGAGGGACTATCCAGCGACATCAAGAAGGAGGTAAAGCTATAAATGCTAGCCTAGCCACCTCCCACTTGTTCTGGAGTGTAGCTTGCAGCTATTTTGCAAGGTGCGGACATCTGAGTTTTTTTGCCCTGCCATCGAGCCCAGCACCGTGACGGAATTTGGTCGTGGGTTGGTAACTATTCATACACATACACTCAACCTCCACACGCTCAAAGCACTGTCCATAAAATTTGCCGGGTCAAGTGGACTGAACTGAACTGTTATATCTGTGTTTACCCGTACTCACGCAGACTCATACACACAACGCTCATAACGCTCGCTGGGTCAGCTGGACTGAACTGAACTGTTGAACTTGCATTGACCCGTGGGACACACACACATACCCACTCATGCCGTGGTATTGGGAGAGACTGTTGAGCCGCTGAGCAAGCCTCCGCCACACACACACATATTAGTGTTAATTTTACCAGCCAATTTTAAATTTTGTTGTAGTTTTAGTCCAGTTTCAGCATCGTTTGTTAGTTTTTATCACATTTAGTTGACATCATCCCATTTTTTATTTAGTCTAGCATTTTAGTCTTTATTTTAGTCCAAGAAAACATAATTTTATTAGTTTAGTTTTTGTCAACAAAAATCGTCAACATTTTAGTCCAGTTTTAGTCAGGACATAATTTTTAACTTTTACTTTTTTGTCAGCAGATGATATTTAACATTTCCTAAAATCATTTCACATTTCAACATTTTCTCATCTTTTTGATAAAAAAAAACAAAAACAAACAATTTTAAGGAACACATGCAGACATGGAAGATGTTCTGACAATATTTGCATATTTTTTTGAACATTGTTAAGGTTCAAAGACACAAACACAAATGCTTGCATTAAAACAAATAAAATACACCTGACAAA
>NW_015151099.1:306736-311672 GCF_000732505.1 Cyprinodon variegatus
CTGATTGAATTATCAGTTTCAAAGTTATTAATGAAGTCAAGAGTCCAGTAATTCCAAGCTGCTTTGAATATGGGAATGTATAAACTTCAATGGGCAATGAGAGAGAAGTATACTTTTTATGGGTTATTTTTTGGGGATTTAATCCATTATAATTTTTTTTTTTTTCAAATTTCCAGCTCAGGCATAACAACGGATCTTTGTTAAAGCCAGGGCAAAGAACACTGAGGACCAAGTGAAAGGGAGGGAGAAGGTTTGGAAAATTTAATCTTAAAATATTTACATCAAGTATACGTCATAATCTTAAGCATAGTCTGCACTAAATTAGTAAGTTTATCCTTTTTCAGCTTGTCAAATTAGTTATTTGAACATCTTTTTTTTACCTAGCATGTATGGTGGGTTTTATGTAAAACAGTTTTAGCTGCAACGAAGGTCTTAGCAATAAATAAATGATTGTTTCTTAACATTGTTTCTCAACAACTTTTTGATTTTACCTATACTTCATTGTGGGGAAAAAAAGTATTCAACTATTCACCCTAGTTAAATGAACGGAGATCAATGAATTTCTCTCAGTCGGAACATTTATTCATTTCTTTGCAAAGAGAGAACAGTTCATCTTGCAGCCCTTATGGCACAGCATTCTGCCCTGTTCTGCATGGGCAGCATTGGTTCCCCCTAAATTACAACTATGGAAAGTAGTCAGAATAAAAACAAATTACGAACACTTTGGTTAAACAGTAACATGTTATGAATAAACCTTGAGAAAGAATCTGGTTTGTTATGGGAAGAAGCCATGTCTGGTCTACAAACACCATCATGCAGAGAATGGTGTGGCCTTCAAGGTGAAACAGACTGAGTAAAACCTTTTATAGTGAGTAAATAGAATAAATGAATATATTATAGAAGACTAAGCTAAATTTTCCGACAACAAAGGTCACAAAAACGATCTCTTGGTATAAGTCAAAAATCTTGTTTCAACAATATTTCTTACACCAAAACTCTTAATTCAAAGGAAATTTTAAAACAGTTTGACTTTATTTTTGTATTTTATTATATTAATAAGACAAATAAAGCTGAAAAACAATTCAACCTGGTTTCAAAACATTCTTATTAGTACATGGTAATCTACAAACAATGTGTGCAACGTTGTAAATTTCTACAAGTATTCCTTCAACAATTACACATAATACATTCATATTTTGACAATTGTAAAAAANAAATAATAGTTTTGTATTGATCCATCGTCCGCAACAGTAGCGATTCATGTTTTTTTTTTTCCCTCCGGTCTATTTTTTTCCATTTGCTCCTAGGCATAATTCTGACTCCCATGCTGCGGTGGTGTTAAACCTATTTTGCCCTCCTACCTTGATTCCTGGTTATACTCCTGCAGCAGTGTGTCGCAGTGAGCTTAAAGCAGACATTTTTGATTTATGCTCAATTTTCAGCGTGGTCCACGCTATACGCTGTGGGTCTAGATACGGCTGAGGCGGTGAGGAAGTGGGGGCGAGTAGTCTGACAACGGAGGGACCTGGGGGTCAAAAAGAGCGGAGATCCTGGTGGAGAAAGGGTCAAAGTGTTCTTGCGCACCTCACTCTTCTAGCTTGTCCATCTTCACAAGTTGTTTTCCGCAATTTCGGTCATAAAAACAAAACAAGCCAGCCTCCTGTTTGCGGCACTGTCTGCTATCACCTACAATTTGGGAGTGGTGCAGCAGAGTGTCGGTGGAGGGGGGCGGGGACGTCAACACGCTGGAGCCGAGGTATTCAATTGCACTGATTTTTTACAGTATTTTCTGATGCAAAGCCTTTCAGAATCTATAACGCAGGGGCATTTTTTTTTTTCATTGAATGAGGTTAGAATAGGCCTAGGTGGAGTACAACTTTTCTATTTCTGCTATTTGCTGCTGTTTCTCAAATAAAATGCATAACGATATTACAGCTTTCTTTGATTTATTTCAAATTTGAAACATTGTTAGCTTGTAAGGAAAAAAAAAAAAACGTTGGGTCAGGACATCGATACTGAATGGAATCGCCATGATGGGTGTGATTTACACCCCTAGTTATTACATATTTTTGTAATTTCATGCCACATTTTGATGTGGTTTTTGTGGCTAATAACTATTTTTTGAATTAAAATAAAGTGCTTTTCTTTGAGAACAAGGATTTGTTTTTTTATTTCTAAAGGTATATTACCATCAACTATTTTTAAAAATGTCCTACATTAAGTGCAGCTTGTACTGCAACAGTCTACGAAATAATCTAAAGGTTTTGTCAATTTTTAAGAGGTATGTTTAGTGTCCGCTTGCAGGGAGATGATTGCCCTCACAGCTTTGGTATCTTTTTCCTGATGGAAGTAGGCATTGCTTAGATGATGCNATATTACAGCTTTCTTTGATTTATTTCAAATTTGAAACATTGTTAGCTTGTAAGGAAAAAAAAAAAAACGTTGGGTCAGGACATCGATACTGAATGGAATCGCCATGATGGGTGTGATTTACACCCCTAGTTATTACATATTTTTGTAATTTCATGCCACATTTTGATGTGGTTTTTGTGGCTAATAACTATTTTTTGAATTAAAATAAAGTGCTTTTCTTTGAGAACAAGGATTTGTTTTTTTATTTCTAAAGGTATATTACCATCAACTATTTTTAAAAATGTCCTTTTCTAATAAATGTTATGAACAGGAAGGCTTGTTTATAAAATTTCTTCTTTTTGCTGTCCACCCCTCGCTATCTCTGACTTGGCGCCAAATAACTCACTTATAAAAAATAGCAGTAATTAGAAAAAAAGCTTAGAAATGTCTGTTTTATTAGTAAATTGACTGTTTATGGTGGCGAAACACTTTAAATTCTTAATACAATTAGATAAATATGATGCATTAATGGATCATAAAAAATATGATTCATTAGACAACATTTAGCTTGCATTTTGTCAAATTTTTACTAGCAAAATTCTCTCTAGAGATGTTTGCTTTCTTTTAATCCATTTTTTTTTTTAAACGTTCCCTATTTAATAAAAAAAATAAACAAAAAACCTCTCTTGGTACTGTATAAGTCAAGCTTTCCAGATCCAAACATGTCTCCTAAACCATGAATATTATAGGAATTTTTAAAACTTTATTTTTATTTCTTTATTTTATTGTGTCAATGATACAAACAAAACTTTAAAAAACAGTTCTACCGGGTTTCATAAACTTCTGATTAGTACATGATCATCCACAATTATGTATAGAACTTTTTACTACTCTCCAAAGTACTCTGAAACATTTTCTTTAAATACTACACATTAAACCATCATTTATAGACAATTCAGTTTTCATTTTAACAATTTTAATATGAAATGAATAGTATATTATAATAAATGTTTCATAATGAACAGGATACAAGTCCTGCATTGTACAAAAACTACATTAAGTAAAGATCCCTAAAATGTACTAGGATACAATAAATAAGGTATTGTAGCAGGTTGTAGAAATTCATTTTTATGTATACATTTTAATGGAATTCTGCAGCATGTTATGACAAGAAGAACAAGAAATGTTTCACTATCACATAGTAAAAAGCAAATGACCACTAAAGGTGGTATGACGATTCTCACTATCATGAATTCTTGTGTTTTCCCACTGATTCAATAATACAACATCTCCAGTCTCTAAAAGCAATGTAACACCATTTGAGGGTTTAACAGAATAAGAAGGCTGATGATCATATGCAATGAAAACAGGACTTCCATTCTTGACTAACACAGCACCTGTAGGATGTGATGCATGTCCATGTCCATATATGTAAAATTCAAAGTGATAGGCTCCTCTCACAGGTGCAATGAAAAAACCTGGGAAACATAATGTTTTATTTTAATTTTCCCCTGTAAATGTCTTTTTTATAAAGTAACATAAACTAGTTTTAAACAAATTGAATATGTTAGAGGACCTGTGTTTGGGTTGTAGGCATTGCCAATATTTGCAACAACATGTCTGAAGACTAGAGGTCTCTGTGTGTTAAAAGGCCCAATAATTCCTGAACCTGAGGCCAGCAGAGAAGCAGAGAAAGCCACTCGTTTTACTGTAAATATAAGGAAGATCAAAAGGTTTTTTATCTTTGGAAGCAATCATACATTCAGAAGGTTTTTAACAAAATGATCTTGTTTGAAGCTAAAACAATCTTTTACAATAAATATTAGGAAACAAAGAAATGTTCAAATAACATAATGGACAAGTTGACAAAAGTACATACCTTATTTTTTCTTTCAGGACATGCTTAAGATTATTCAATACCAGATGTAAATATTTTAAGATTTATTTTTCCAAACCTTTTGCCTCTCTGCTCAGAACCTCCACCTGGTCCTCAGTGTTGTTTGCCCTGGCTTTAACAGAGATCAGTTCTTCTGCTTGCACTGTAAATTGGTTTGAAAAACATTAAATGGATTAAATATAAAATACAAATTTTATTTCCATTAATGGCCATTTTGCACAGTAATATATTGACATCACATATTTGAAGCAAATTGTAATTATTGGGCTTTTGACCTCATTGATATCTTGAAAACTGTTAAATCGATCAACTTTGCCCTCTAAATTGACTGCATGTAAGTGAGATTATTAACAAACATTAGAGAAAAATTAAAGGCATACTATGCAACCTTTTTCAGTTAATTAATGTGTTCCATAACGTTTTGGATGATTAAATTAGTCATTTCAGGTCGAACAAAGGTTTTCTCGGCCGCTCTGGTGGTCTGTAGGGGAAATACCGTAGTTGCAATTGCAGGAGTCCTCGGCCCGCACCCACAGGCTCAGAAGTGCATGTGAGAGTCGGTCTTGCTTTACGGCAAGAACTGCTACAAGCCCCTAGTGAAAGGCGTGCTCGTTGCTAGCGCAGTGGCAATATTTGTGCAGTTATCATGACGGAACCAGCGAGAAAACAGCGAAAGGCCATGTCGGA
>NW_015151099.1:312532-313993 GCF_000732505.1 Cyprinodon variegatus
ACTTTTCTGTGATTCAGTTTGCCTTGAATGTGAAATGATTTCATTCGCTGAGTCTGACTGAAGCAGAGCTGCAGAAAAAGAGAAGATTATAAAAAACAAATGGAAAATCATTATTGTCTCCATTCTCAGCATTGTTTTCTTCAAGTCCCCTACAATTTTAGTTTCTGCATTGATCCAAGTCTTAAATACTTTCAAAGGTTGATTAATAATTAACAACATGTTGTCATGGATACAATTTTATGGGCAGACTCACGTGCAGTTGAAGAAAGAGCATCATAATCTCCATTCTCTCTATCTTGAGTCAGCATCTCTTAACACAGTTTTCAAATTAAAGACACACAAGAAGGTAATAAAACTGGAATTATTTGACTTTTTATATGACAACAAAACACAGTATTCAGTGATAAAGTCTATGCATTGCTTTTTGATAAACTAAATTCTTATTGTGCTGATAGCTTAGTAACTTAAAATCTGTCTGTTACTGGTGTATATGGTTTTGAGACATCACTATGAGAAATAACTTTTAAAGTAGACCTTTTTTTAAATGCATTTAGGTTAGTCTTGTAACAAAAGTCTTCTCTTCTTTGATTCTCTATTCTACTGCTCAAGAGATTTAAATCTACTCCCAATTTGTATCTGCTGATTTATATATATTTAGTTCACAACAAATGCTGCCTCAAGGGTTATTTCAGAATAAATACAGGGACAGATTCAAAGTATTGTATTATAAATCTAATCCCTGTCCAGTTTCTGAAGGTATGCCACAGTTTATGACATATATTTAATATTTCAGGTCTATTCAGATCTGTAGTGACCTGTATTGCACAACGTCCTACTTTTACAGTCTAGCATAGCAATCAATTTAGATTAAAATCATTTCATGTGACTAAAAATACTCTGTAAAATGTAATGGCAACAAAGTCAGTGTAAGAAAAAAAGGCTGAATTAGTTAATCAAACTTTTCACATAACTATAAAATCAAACCATTTGCCCATAAACAGCAAAAGAAGTGTGGCAGGTGGCCTGCTGACTTAGTGACACCTTGTGTCAGTCGCATGCCTGTGAAAGTGCCACCGGAAGTGGAGCAAATTAGATCCAGCTGCCATCGGAAGTGTCACTACCAAATGCTGCTGCTACAAATTGAGCTTGATCCTGCTGCCTTGTGCTACCTAGCAGAATCAACAATATTTTTTGTCAATATTTCACCATAATCAAAGTTTTTGGAAACCCTGGCTAAAAATCTACTGAGATAAGTTAAAAACATGTTAGAAAAATAGGAACAAGGATCCTTATAGAAGGCTTAATGACTGTGGCAGTTAGTGATTGCATTAAGTGCAGCTTGTACTGCAACAGTCTACGAAATAATCTAGAGGTTTTGTCAATTTTTAAGAGGTATGTTTAGTGTCCGCTTGCAGGGAGATGATTGCCCTCACAGCTTTGGTATCTTTTTCCTGATGGAAG
>NW_015151099.1:315378-325367 GCF_000732505.1 Cyprinodon variegatus
CAGCTCAGGCATAACAACGGATCTTTGTTAAAGCCAGGGCAAAGAACACTGAGGACCAAGTGAAAGGGAGGGAGAAGGTTTGGAAAATTTAATCTTAAAATATTTACATCAAGTATACGTCATAATCTTAAGCATAGTCTGCACTAAATTAGTAAGTTTATCCTTTTTCAGCTTGTCAAATTAGTTATTTGAACATCTTTTTTTTACCTAGCATGTATGGTGGGTTTTATGTAAAACAGTTTTAGCTGCAACGAAGGTCTTAGCAATAAATAAATGATTGTTTCTTAACATTGTTTCTCAACAACTTTTTGATTTTACCTATACTTCATTGTGGGGAAAAAAAGTATTCAACTATTCACCCTAGTTAAATGAACGGAGATCAATGAATTTCTCTCAGTCGGAACATTTATTCATTTCTTTGCAAAGAGAGAACAGTTCATCTTGCAGCCCTTATGGCACAGCATTCTGCCCTGTTCTGCATGGGCAGCATTGGTTCCCCCTAAATTACAACTATGGAAAGTAGTCAGAATAAAAACAAATTACGAACACTTTGGTTAAACAGTAACATGTTATGAATAAACCTTGAGAAAGAATCTGGTTTGTTATGGGAAGAAGCCATGTCTGGTCTACAAACACCATCATGCAGAGAATGGTGTGGCCTTCAAGGTGAAACAGACTGAGTAAAACCTTTTATAGTGAGTAAATAGAATAAATGAATATATTATAGAAGACTAAGCTAAATTTTCCGACAACAAAGGTCACAAAAACGATCTCTTGGTATAAGTCAAAAATCTTGTTTCAACAATATTTCTTACACCAAAACTCTTAATTCAAAGGAAATTTTAAAACAGTTTGACTTTATTTTTGTATTTTATTATATTAATAAGACAAATAAAGCTGAAAAACAATTCAACCTGGTTTCAAAACATTGTTATTAGTACATGGTAATCTACAAACAATGTGTGCAACGTTGTAAATTTCTACAAGTATTCCTTCAACAATTACACATAATACATTCATATTTTGACAATTGTAAAAAAAATTTTTTTCTGAAATCAAGGACAAAGTGAAAATTCTACATTCTACAAAACTTCATTACATTTTCAAGTTAGAACAAAATATATTAGAATTTTTACAGTGAAACCACAGTTATTGAGATTAGATTCCCCTGTGAAGACCTCCTGTGAAATTTTAGAACATAATAGAACAAGGACTGTTTTTCGATCACATAGTAAAAAGCAAATGACCACTAAAGGTGGTATGATGATTCAGATTATCAAAAATTCTTGAGTTTTGCCACTGATTTATTAATACAACATCTCCGATCTCTAACAGCAATGTGACGCCATTTGATGGTTTAACATTACCAGAAGGCTGATGTTGAAATGCAGTGAAAACAGGATTTCCATTCTTGACCAACACAGCACCTGTACCATGTGACGCATGTCCATGTCCATATAAGTAGAACTCAAAGTGATAGGCTCCTCTCACAGGTACAATAAAAAAACCTGGGGAACATAACATTTTCATTTAAATTTTCTTCTGTAAATTTGTTTAAATAAAGAAACACAAACCCGATTCTTGTCAGGATTGTTAAGAGAATAACAATTTCAAGACAACGATTGAGTACCTGTGTCTGGGTTGTAGGCATTGCCAATATTTGCAACAACATTCCTGAAGACTAGAGGTGTCTGTGTGTTAAATGGTCCAATATATACTTCACCTGAGGCCAGCAGGGAAGCAGAGAAAGCCACTCGTTTCTCTATAAGAAATTAAGATAATATAATTAAGATTGAAAAGTTACCTTAAGAAACGATAATAAATTTGAACATTTTTGGTAAAATTATCTTTGTTGCAGCTAAAACAATGTTTTAGCCAACCAAATACCATCCTGAGAAAAAAAAATAAGTTCAAACAACTAAATCCTCAAGCAGAAAAAGTATAAAACTTCTTATTTGTTACCGACCACACTTAAGATTATGATATACAGGTCATTCTCAAAATATTAGCATACTGTGATAAAGCTAATTATTTTACATAATGTAATGATAAAACTTGAACATTCATAAATTTTATATTCATTACACACTAACTGAAATATTTCAGGTCTTTTATTGCCTTAATAACAATGATTTTGGCATACAGCTCATAAAAACCCTAAATTCTTATCGCACAAAATTAGCATATCATGAACAAGGTCTCTAAACCAGCTATGCACCTAATCATCTAAATCAACGAATTAACTCTAAACACCTGCAAAAGATTCCTGAGGCCTTTAAAACTCCCAGCCTGATTCATCACTCAAAACCCCAATCATGGGTAAGACTGCTGACCTGACTGAAAATGCTGCATAACAAGAAAAGGCGACCAGACCCTGAGGAAGATTGTGGAGAAGAAACATCCAGAGCCACCGTGCACAGGTGTGTACAGGAAATGGGCTACAGGTGCCGCATTCCCTAGGACCTAGGGTCAAGCCACTTTTGAACCAGAAACAGTAGCAGAGGTGCCTGACCTGGGCTACAGAGAAGCAGCACTGGACTGTTTCTCAGGTTTGCATGTCAATTGGAAATCAAGGTGCCAGAGTCTGGAGGAAGACTGGGGAGAAGGAAATGCCAAAATGCCAGAAGTCCAGTGTCAAGTACCCACAGTCAGTGTTGGTCTGGGGTGCCACGTCAGCTGCTGGTGTTGGTCCACTATGTTTTATCAAGGGCAGGGTCAATGCAACTAGCTATCAGGAGGTTTTGGAGCACTTAATGCTCCCATCTGCTGAAAAGCTTTATGGAGATGATTTCATTTTTCAGCACAACCTGGCACCTGCTCACAGTGCCAAAACCACTGATAAATGGTTTACTGACCATGGTATCACTGTGCTCAATTGGCCTGCCAACTCTCCTGACCTGAACCCCATAGATAATCTGTGGGATATTGTGAAGAGAAAGTTGAGAGACGCAAGACCCAACACTGTGGATGAGCTGAAGGCCACTATCAAAGCATCGTGGGCCTCCATAACACCTCAGCAGTGCTACAGGCTGATTGCCTCTGTGCCACGCCGCATTGAAGTAGTCATTTCTGCAAAAGCGTTTGCGACAAAGTATTGAGTCCATAACTGTACATAAATACTTGAAGGTTAACTTTTTTATATTAGGACTTTTCTGGAATTTTGGGTTTTCATGAGCTGTATGCTGAAATCATCCGTATTAAGACAATAAAAGACCTGAAATATTTCATTTAGTGTGCAATAAATCTAAAGTATATGAATGTTCAAGTTTTATCATTACATTATGGAAAATAATGAACTTTATCACAATATGCTAATACTTTGAGAAGGACCTGTATACTTGATGTAAATATTTTAAGATCAAATTTTTCCAAACCTTTTCCTTCCCTGCTCAGAACCTCCACTTGGTCCTCAGTGTCCTTTGCCCTGGCTTTAACAGAGATCAGTTCCTCTGCCTGAGCTGTAAATTTATATATATATATATTAAAAAAAAGATAATAGATTTAATAAAACAAAAATAACCCATAAAATCATATTTCACCCTCATTTCCCATAGTAGTTTATACATTCCCATATTGAATGCAGCTTGAAATTACTGATCTCTTGACCTCATTAATATCCTGGAAAACAATAATTCAATCAGGTTTTCCCTCTAAATTGACTGCATATAAGAGTTTTTGTTTTTTAACAAACATCTAAAGCAAAAGTGATTCATGCGAAATTTGTCAATTATCTATTATGTACAACCATCACATAGTGTAAGATTATTTATTCTTAAAATGATGATGATAAATACCTTGATGCTGCTGCTCAAGCTTTCTTACTTTTGCTACTTGTACTGAAAAATAAACAAACAACTGGGATCAGTTTGAGCATTTTTAATGTATTCATTCTAAAGACTAAGTTTCAGTAATGAATCCAGGTGTTTGTTTTTTCTCTAATAATTACCTTGGTACTGTTCTTTCAGCAACTCAATTTCTTTTTTCCTAACTGTTTGCAGAAGTAAAATGAAAAACATTGAAATATGATGCCATTTAAGAATAAACAATTGACTAAGAAAGTATTTTTTACAGCTTGTTTTTTTTTTTTTTTTTCAGGTTAACATACCTTCATTATCTCTCTGTAAGTACTCCATGCCAACCTTGAGTCCACCCAAAGAGGCGCTCATCTCTCTCAGCACAGCATTGATGTCCTGTGTACATCTTTGTTGGGGGTCAGAGAGACTTCCTGTTTTACTTTTCTGTGATTCAGTTTGCCTTGAATGTGAAATGATTTCATTCTCTGAGTCTGACCGATTCAGAGCTGCAGAAAAAGAGATTAGAATAAACAATTGTAAAGTCATTATTGTCTCCATTATCAGCATTGTTTTCTTTAGGTCCCCCATATTTTTGGTTACCCCATTCATTCATCAATTCATCCATCTTCTTCCGTTCATCCGGCATGGGGTCGCAGGGGTAGCGCTGGATGGGAATTTTGGTTACTGTGTTGATCCAACCCTTAAATACTCTCAAAGTAACTATTTTATAGGCATTATAAAAAAAAGAAACAAAAAACATCATAACCTCCATTCTCACTATCTATGAGTCGGCCCCTTTTATAGTTTTCCATTTACAGACACGTGAAGGTGATAAGGCTTCATTTATTTGACTTGTTATATGACATCAAAACACAGTTATTTAGAGATGAAGTCTACGCAATTGCTTGTTCATAAATTACATTCTTACTGTGCTGCCAACATACCGAAAAGCCTGTATCATCATGCTGATTTATACAGTTTTGAGGCATAACTCCAAGAAATAACTTTGTTTTTAAAGGTCTTCAAGTTTTGAATTGGCACAAAAGTGTTCTCTTATTTAATTCTGTAGTCCACTGACCAAACGATCTAACCTGTGCTCAGCAGTGCTCTGGCCTGTATAAATCTGCTGAATTATATAAAGTTGTTTGTATTTTTTGGTTTTCTGTATTATGGTTTTACTTTTGTAGTCTTTGAACCTCCAGCATTCTTAGAAGACGAGTGCGTCTAAGAATAGTCTGTGAAAGGGGAGATGGGCGATGATTTGAAGTTCGGCTTCTGCGCTGAAGGGGAAGCTAGGGCTTTGTCTTAATGAAGAAGGCCTTGAATGACAATTGGCTTCTGATGGGTGAAGTCTATCACCAATTGGTTGAAGCTTGAGCAAGGCATGTCAGGCGGTCCTGGCCACATTGACATCTCGCTTAAGCTTAATGTTTAAAAGATGGATCTTTAAAAGAGAATTATTTTGTTTCATTACAAAAAGGGAATTAAAATGTTGGAAAATTATTATTCCAAGTTATCCTGAAACTGTCTTCATGGTGGCCAGTAAAAAATATATCTCAGGGACCTCCATTTCATCTATGATTATATTAAAAGAAGAAAATGGGTCAATTCAAATCTGTTTAAATGTCCCTGCAATTGTTCCTTAGATAGATTTTAAAACATTATAACAAGCTTTTAAAACACTGCTTTTACACTGTATTCACTTTACAGGTACTAGTTGGGTATAACTTGTCTAGACCCTTTAGCTTGCGTTTGGCAATCTATGTATTATCCAAAGAAGGATTATAAAATTATAGTGTCCTTAACCTGATCATGATTAACTTTAAGTTAATTATAAGAGGTAGGTGTTAATCAGTCCTGAGAACATAATAATTTTGTTGAAATGTAACATGGATAAGGTTAGAAACCAAGGACTTTTTGCCAACTCATGAAAATTGTTTTTATTTAAAATATAGCTTCTATGAAAATGACTGTGCATGTTTAACTGATCATAATAAACTTTCAATGAGCAAACAGATGAGTGATAAAGACAATTTCTCTTTGTGCTTCCTCAATAACAGTAGTATAAAGTTCTCATTTAGTTCAGGACTTATAAACCAACACTTACCAGATTACAGAATCACACATCAGATAAATTAAAGGGTAGTGTCCTAGAAACTAACACGTGAGGAACACGTACTTTGAAAGAACTGCTGCTCTGCAAAGTTATGTGAAGGTAGGTCACTTTTTGCTTTTATCAATCTTCTGATGAAAAAAAGGGGCAATATATAATAATAAAATTTAAAATATTGCATACAAAAAACTGCTTAACATCAAATTTTCTATAATTTAAGGAATAAAGAAAAACAAACTTTTTTTTTTGCCTCAGGCGTGACAATAGTTTTGTGACTTCTCCCATAGTGCTGAAAGAATAAAAAGTATCAATAAAATTCCCAAATATATAAAAAAGAACAATTATGCTGCATCTGTTCAATTAACTCAAATGTAAAAAATAAACATAATTACACATAACCAAACATTCATATTAGGAAAGGCAACTACAACAGCATCACCGGGGCAATGCAGGATTTGTCCTACTTGCATTAAGAAAACGATACAGGATTATTTTATCAGAAACAAATAGACTTAAGAAGAGTGTCTTTCCCAAAGCAGTGAGGGCAATCATTCCCCTGCAGGCAAACAATAAAAAAAAAAACGTTTAAAATGGACAAAACCTCTAGACCAGGGGTGGGCCATTCCACATCCTGAGGGCCGGTATCCTGCAACTTTTAGATGTGCCTTTAGTTCAACACACCTGAATCAAGTAATTATATGATTGAGAGGACTGGAGGAACCGACTGTATACTGAGGAGAAAACTCAGCTATTTGATTCAGTTTTGTTTGACCAAGGATCAATCTAAAAGCTGCAGGATACAGACCCTCGGGAACTGGAATTTTCCACCCGTGCTCTTGACCATTTCATAGACTGTTTATCCTGTAAGGATGCTTCTTCTTCATATTTTTCTAACATTTATTTAACTTATATCAGTAGATTTTTTAGCCAGGAGCTCCGAAAACTTACATTATGGCGAAATATTAACAATAAATACTCTTGATTCTGCTAGGTAGCAGAAGGCAGCAGGATCAAGCAGCAGCATTTGGTAGTGGCACCTCCAGCGGCAGCTGGATCTAATTTGTTCCACTTCTAGTGAACTTTCACAGGCATGCGACTGACACGAGGTTTCACTAAGCCAGTAGCCATGTGCCGCAATTCTACTGCTGTTTTTGAGCAAAAAGGTTTGAGCTTGGGGTTATGAGAAAAGTTCTTTCCAAATAAGTTTGATTGACTAATTCAGCCACTTTTTCCTACTCTGCTTTTGTTTCCATTACATTTTACAAAGTAATTTTACTTACATGAAATGACTTTATAATCTAAATTGATTGCTATGCTAAAAGTAGGACGTTGTGGAATAAAAGTCACAATTAACTATAGATCTGAATATGAACTATGGCATAGAAACTTAAACTATGGCATATACCTTCAGAAACTGGACAGGGATTAGATTTGTTATATAATACTTTGAATCGATCCCTGTATCTATTTTGAATTATGTCTTGAAACAGCATTTGTTGTGAACTAAATATATATAAATCAGCGGATATAAATTGGACATAGTACTGCTGAACACAATTTGAATCTCTTGAGCAGTAGACAAGAGAATCAAAGAAGAGAAGACTTTTGTAACAAGACTAACCTAAATGCCTTTAAACAGAGATTATTTTAAAAGTTATTTCTCATAGTGATGCTTCAAACCTATATACATCAGTAACAGACAGATTTTATTGAAGTAAGCAATCAACATAATAAGAATGTGTTTTATTAAAAACACATCTGAAAACTGTGTTAAAAGAAGCCTAATCAGGATAGTGAGTACGGAGATTATGATGCTCTTTCTTCAACTACACGTGAGTCTGCCCATAAAATTGTTTCCATGATAAAGGATTTGGCCTTTGGACAGAACAAGCCCAACTCATCAAGTCTGAAACCATCGGACATACATTTGTAGTGTTTGTACTGGCTTGAGAAAAAACAACAACATTTTGTTAATTATTAATCAACCGTTTAAAGTATTTAAGACTAACTTTGACAGTATTTAAGGGTTGGATCAACACAGAAACAAAAATTGCAGGGGACTTGAAGAAAACAATGCTGAGAATGAAGACAATGATGACTTTCCAATTGTTTCTTCTAATCTGTTCTTTTTCCACAGCTCTGCTACAGTCAGACTCAGAGGATGAAATCCTTTCACATTTAAAGCAAACTGAATCCCGGACAGAAGACACAGGAAGTCTCTCTGACCCCCAACAAAGATGTACACAGGACATCTGTGCTGCTCTGAGAAAGATGAGTGCCTCTTTGGGTGGACTAAAGGTTAGCGTGGAGTACTTACAGAGGGATAATGAAGGTATGTTAATTAAGAAAACCAAAGCTTTAAAAAATCACCTCTCAGAGTCAATTGTTTATTTTTAAATAAACATTTAAACATGTTTTCTTTTACTTCTGCAAACAGCTAAGACGAAAGACATAGAGTTTTTGAACGAACAGGACCAAGGTAATTATTAGATAAAAAAGAAGCACATGATTTTTGTACTAAAACCAGCTGTATATTTTTAATGGCATCACATTTCAATGTTTTCCTTTTACTTCTGCAAACAGCTAAGACAAAAGAAATAGACTTTTTGAACGAACAGGACCAAGGTAATTATTAGATAAAAAAGAAACACATGAATTGAGTACTAAAACCTAATATTTAGTCAGCTGTATATTTTTAATGGCATCACATTTCAATGTTTTCCTTTTGCTTCTGCAAACAGCTAAGACAAAAGAAATTGAGTTACTGAAAGAACAGAACCAAGGTAAATATTAGAAAAAACACCTGATTTTATTAATAAAACTTGATATTTAGAATAAATAAAACAATGCTTAAATTAATATCAGTTGTTGTTTTTCAGAGCTAGCAGCAAAAGTAAAAAAGCTGGAGAAGTATCAAGGTATTTATCGTTTAATTTTAAGAACAATCTTATGTGTTGCTTGTACATAATAGATAATTGCCATTTTTGACATGAGTCAGTTTTGCTCAGATGTTTGTAAATAATCTTTCTTATATGCAGTCAATTCCGAGGGTAAATCTGATTACTATAGGGTAAAGTGGAAAATGAAAGACAAATACAATTTTTATTTAAGAGTGAATCCAATTTCACTTTTTGAAATTAATTTATGGCTCAATTTCCAATGTTATACTTTTTCAACTCATCCATTTAGTTATTTTTAAGATGTATTTTTCTACCTAATAGATGGTACTGGGTTGGTTGTCTTTTAAGACATTGTTTTGTTAAAACTTCTAAATGTAACATTGTTTCTAAAAATGAATAACTTTTTGATTCTGATTATAGTAACTTCATTTCTTACAGAAAAACGAGTGGCTTTCTCAGCTTCTCTGATGGCCTCAGGTTCTTCCGGATATATTGGACCATTTAACACACAGAGAACTCTAGTCTTCAGGAATGTTGTTGCTAATATTGGCAATGCCTACAACCCAAACACAGGTAAACCAACATTGTGTTGAACATTTTTATACTCTCAACAAATCTTAACATAAACCATTTCATATGTCTTTATATGATCAAATTTACAGACAAAATTATAATAGAAACATTGTGTTTCCCAGGTTTTTTCATTGCACCTGTGCGAGGAGCATATCACTTTGAGTTCTACTTACATGGACATGGACACTGGTTATATTATACAGCTGCTGTGTTGGTCAAGAATGGAACTCCTCTATTTTCTGCATGGGAACATCAGAATTTTAATTCTGTTAACCCATCAAATGGTGTCACATTGCTATTAGAGATTGGAGATGTGGTATTATTGCGTCTATTCCAAAATTCAGCAGTTTTTGACAATCAAAATCGTCATACGACCTTTAGTGGTCATTTACTGTTTCCTATGTGATCGTGTGGTGTGGAGGCTGCAGCGCCTCAGACTGGAAGGAAATGAGAAGAGTGGGGAGAACAGCAGAGATGATCATCGGGGCTCCCATCCCCTCGATTAAAGAAATGTTATCCCAGCGCTGCATGTCCCGAGCCCCTAACATCATCAATGACCCCTCACACCCCCACCATTGACTTTTCTCCATGCTGCCCTCTGGGAAGAGG
>NW_015151099.1:325850-329177 GCF_000732505.1 Cyprinodon variegatus
TTAATGCTCTGAACCACCATAACAATGTGTTTTTGCACCATGTCTTTTCTCCCACACAGTTTACATTTGATCATTGCTGCACTTTATGAAATTGACATAACATGACAATACAAGTTGTCTAAGAAAGTCTAAGAAGTCTAAGAGAAACATTAATTGTTACTTATTGTCCTAAAATGCCACAGGAGTTGATCAAAATGTATAACTAAATCTAATTTCCATAACTGCATACAATATTTTTACTGTAAAATCCTAATAGATTTTTGATTTGGTCTTAATTGAAAATTATAAGGTTTTTAGACCATAATTTAGCAGTATAGTTAGCTTACACTGGCTTTTTTGTTTGCCTTTTTTCACCTTATTTGCCTTTAAACATTTTGCTGTACACTATGAGTGTCTGGTTAAGGCTCCATGTAGGATGAGTCCAAGTCTCTTGAGGTGTTTCATATTGTCATCTAGGCAGTGTTTTCTGTATTATCTCTCCTCTTAAGCATCAGGTAGCATTACTCAGCACCATGATTTTGGCTTTGTTTACTAAGAAAAATGCTCAACTCTGAGTCTAGAGCTAAACCATCTTTATTTAAACTGCCTCAACTTTCCACCAGAGGGAGCACAGTTACGCCAAACACTTTTATTACCTTAAAAACACTCCAGTGTGCTGTTTTATGACTCCTTCTTCTGTGGAACAGGTACAAAAGGTCAGCACATTTCTGTCAGAACATAGCTTAAATACCAATACATGTGTTTGACTGTCTGTTCTCATTTTTATAAGGTTTACAATGAAAGTTTTTATTCTCACAGATCTCCTTTGTTGACAGAATTAATTAAATGATATATTCTATTTCTCATTCAGAAGTTAAGTTCTTAAAAAAGTTGCAAATCATAAATCACTGCTCTTCCCACTGGATAGAGAAGGCATTGCAGTTTCCATCTAGATGGAAAGAGGTTGGGCCCTGGTAACATTGGCGGGAACGGGAGACCATGCCCACTCAGAGAGTCAGTTGTTCCTGCCCTGAACCAGAACTTGTTTATTTTATCAGTGTTTTGTTTTTGATTTTTCAGTTTGAAAAGGCAACATTTCTGCACCACGAAGCAGGATTACTGGGTTAGGAAGAAGATATTAGGAGTAACCCTGACTTTAACAAAACTAAATCCTACTAAAGAAATCCTACTAAAAATAATCTGACACAGTCATCAGTGCCAGATTATTCAAGCCTTTGATGGGAGTTTTCCAGCATACCTAAGTGTTTCTGAATGCCTGATTCCGACCAGTTCTGCCTCTGGACCTCGGATTCTGCCTGTTCAGGTTCTGATCTGTTTGCCTGACCTGTCCTCGGACTGCTGCTGTGCTCGGACTGCTGGAACTGATTCTTGACACCGTCCTGGATTTCTCTTTGGTACCTCTTTGGACCCCTGATCTCCTGGCTCTGACTCCTGAGGAAGTCCTTGACACCAGCTTTGGCTTCGCCCTCTGGAATATTCTGCCTTGCTTTATCTGCCTGTCCTCCGACCCCAGGGACATCAGAATCTGGGACCCTCTGTGCGTCTCCTGTCGCATCCCTGCAGAGGTTCCTGCCTTGGATGCCCACTGCAGATCCGTTTCTAAATAAACATTTTTGAGAAACCTGTCTGCCTCGAAAACTGGGTTCCACTGTTCTGACTGTGACATCATTCAGATAAAATATTACAGCACATGCTAATAAATGTATTACTAAAATCTTAAAAAATCATCACAATGTATGGTAACACTTTACCATAACAATAATTTATAACTGGTAAAGAGTTAATTCATTGGACTAGTGATTAACAAATAGTTTATTAATATTTGGTAATCATTTATAAACTGCATCTAAACCATTTAGAAAAGGTAAATATATCATTGTGCCCTGGCATTTTAGTTTAGCCCTAACACTTAACATCAGTGGACCTGAACGTAATGTTAATGTTAATTTAGTCTGCCCTGTCATTTTGTACTTACCTTTACTCTTACATCAATGTGTTTATGCTTTAATTAATTATCTGTTTACCTTATATAAAATGTTTAGATTCAGTTTTTAAATGATTATCAAACATTATTAAACTGTTAATCGTTAATAAATGGTCACCAACAGCCCCTAAGAATTAAATACATCACAAAATTTAAAAAGCACACAGGTTTTATTGCATATCAATTTCATGTATAAATTCTTCATAGCATTGGAAAGATTATATTTGGTATACATTGCTATTCTACAGAATTAACATCAGAGTCATATTTTTTCAATGAAATTTCTCTAAAGTACATCTGCAATAATCACAAGCATCAAAAGAACTGCAATTTCAGAATTGTTCAACATTATTCTACAATCCTTTATTGTTTTTCATTAGGTCTTGTCCCATGAGTCTTTTCTGTCTTTCAGAACCTGCCCACACATCTGCCAGGCAGTCAGAACTTGAAGTCAAACCTACTAACCTAAACACATGTACAATAAGTGCATCTACAATTTTTTTTCTTTTACCTTTTTTTATGTGTTTTTGAATTGATACACATTTCACAAATGGACATCATTATGACTGCTAAACACGTCATGCACAATAACTTTTTTTTCATTTGTTTTCAATAAACATAACAGAAGCGATATACAACTCAGATTTTAACAAAACAAGCATCATTCATTTAAACCCATATTTTTAAAAGGTTTTTTTTTCTTCTTCAGACATATGCACCATTGTTTTTCATTCTTTAAAATACTATACAGTTAAAAAGAAACTGTCTTTTTTCACTTTCTTCTGTAACAGGTGGGCAAAGAGCAACCATGTTTTGTTATGCTGAAAAAAATGTTTCAGTGACCAGAACACTTTGTGAAGTTTCCAAAATGGAATAGTTAAATGTTTTCGATTCAGTCGCTTCACACAGCGCATGATTTTTACAGTAGTCCATGACATGAATAACTACACATAGTCAACCTAAAACCTTAGTGACCCAAGTCTTTACATTTTCTTAGCACAAATTGAAAAACAATGTGTTTACAATGAATGGAATCTCATTCAGTAGAATTATATATATATATATTTATAAAAAAGACTTTAGTCTTAAGAAAATGAGATGCTGCAGCAGTCCTAGCATCATACTACCACCTGCTGTTGTGAATTGAAATTACAGTGCTTTAGTTCTATTCTTATTTCTCCTTGTTGAGCAGAGCTGCCCCAACTGTTAAAAGTCAAATCAGTTTAAAAATGGATCCAGGTCTGAGTTCAACCAAGAGACCAGAACTTGTTCTGCTCAGGGCTTGGTCCCAGTTGTTTTAAGTGCTAGATCAAAAGTAGCATGAGGCCTGTTAATGAAAGTCT
>NW_015151099.1:330339-333241 GCF_000732505.1 Cyprinodon variegatus
ACCGGTTTCCCCTCTCAAGGATCTGTCAGAACCTCTTCAAGGTATAATCAGAATTCAACTTATTTCGTCAAGCCATCTTACTGCCTGGCTAACCAAACTCTCATCTCTTCAGATATCAGTGAAACCAGTCCCGGACCTGCACCAGAACCAGTCCTCTTTAACTCTGTGTGTTGTCCTAAATAAACATTGTAAAATTTTCCTCTGTCTCCAGTTTGGTGTTCTGCATGTGGGTTAAGTCCATTGATCCAATCATGACATATACCCTTTTACAAGGTAATTTTACTTTTGAGGATGTCAACTAAATTTGTTAATCTGCTAATCTGTAAAATAAGGAAGCTGTGCAAAAAAAACTAAACTATATATGTGAAATTATATGAAATTTTATACATATTATGTAAACTATGACTTATACCTTTAAAAAACAAACAAGGATCAGATTTGTTATTTCGTCAACTATACTTCCAACTTTTCCTGTCTTAATCTTGTATTAGGCTTTGAGAAAGCATTTGTTCTGAACTAACTTTATATAATTTAGCAGATTTAAACTGTTGAGCACAGTTTAAATCTTTTGAGCAATGGGCTACAGAATCACATAAGAGAACACTTTTGTATCCAGAAAAAACTCAAATCGCTTAAAATAAAAGGTCAACTTTAAAAGTTATTTGTTACAGTGATGTCCAAATCAGTTTGATACAGATTCTAGGAAACTATGTCAGCAGCACAGTAAGAATGTATTTTATGAACATGCAATAACTGTGTTTTGATGTCATATAACAGGTCAAATAAGTGAAGCCTTAACACCTCCATGTGTGTCTGTAAATGAAAAACTTTAACACAGGCTGACTCACAGTGAGAATGGAGATTATGATGTTTTTTTTCCTTCAATGCCTATAAAAAGTACCTTTGAGAGTATTTAAGGGTTGGATAAAAAGGGTTGTCAAAATTGTACGGGACTTGAAGAAAACAATGCTGAGAATGGAGACAATAATGATTTTACAATTGTTTCTTCTAATCTGCTCTTTTTCTACAGCTTTGCTTCAGTCAGACTCGGAGGATGAAATCCTTCCACATTCAAGGCAAACTAAAAAGAAAAGAGACACAGGAAATCTGTCTGACCACCAACAAAGATGTACACAGGACGTCAATGCTGTGCTGAGAGAGATGAGCGCCTCTTTGGGTGGACTCAAGGTTAGCGTGGAGTACTTACAGAGAGATATTGAAGGTATGTTAATTAAGAAAACCAAAGCTTTAAACAATCAATTCTCTGAGTCAACTGTATATTTTTGATGGCATCAGATTTCAATGTTTTCCTTTTACTTCTGCAAACAGCTAAGACTAAAGAAATGGAGTTGCTGAAAGAACAGTACCAAGGTAATTATTAGAAAAACCACCTGATTTTATTAATAAAACTTCATATTAGAATAAATTAAAAAATGCTTAAATTGATCTCAATTGTTGTTTTTCAGAACAAGTAGCAAAAGTAAAAAAGCTGGAGCAGCAGTATCAAGGTATTTATCGTTTAATTTTAAGAACAATCTTATGTGATGCTTTTACATAATAGATGATGACCATATTTGACATGAGTCAGTTTTGCTCAGATGTTTGTAAATAATCTTTCTTATATATGCAGTCAATTTCAAGGGTAAACCTGATTGAATTATTAGTGTTTTTTAGTGTGATTCTAGAGAGTAAAGTGGAAAATGAAAGACAAATATAATTTTTATTTAAGATTGAACCCAATTTCACTTCTTGCAAATTAATTTACGGCTCAATTTCAAATTTTTTACTTTTTCAACTTATCCATTTAGTTATTGGAACAAATATTTTTCTACCTACTAGATGGTACTGGGTTTGTTGTCTTTTAAGACATTGTTTTGTTTAAATTTCTAAATGTAAGACTGTTTATAAAAATGAATAACTTTTTGATTCTGATTATACTAACTTCATTTCTTACAGAGAAACAAGTGGCTTTCTCAGCTTCCCTGATGGCCTCAGGTTCAGGATATATTGGACCATTTAACACAAAGACACCTCTAGTCTTCAGGAATGTTGTTGTTAATATTGGCAATGCCTACAACCCAAACACAGGTACACCAACATTTTGTTTAACATTTTTATACTCCCAGCAAATCCTAACATATACCATTTCATATTTCTTTATATGATCAAATGCACAGACAAAATTATAATAGAAACATTATGTTTCCCAGGTTTTTTCATTGCACCTGTGCGAGGAGCATATCACTTTGAGTTCTACTTACATTGTCATGGACATGCAACTTATTATACAGCTGCTGTGTTGGTCAAGAATGGAACTCCTGTATTTTCTGCATGGGAACATCAGCCTTCTTATTCTGTTAACCCATCAAATGGTGCCACATTGCTATTAGAGATTGGAGATGTTGTATTATTGCATCTGATAGAAAATTCAAGAATTTATGACAATCAAAATCATCATACAACCTTTAGTGGGCATTTACTGTTTCCTATGTGATCGTGCGGTGTGGAGGCTGCAGCGCCTCAGACTGGAAGGAAATGAGAAGAGTGGGGAGAACAGCCGAGATGATCATCGGGGCTCCCATCCCCTCGATTAAAGAAATGTTATCCCAGCGCTGCATGTCCCGAGCCCCTAACATCATCAATGACCCCTCACACCCCCACCATTGACTTTTCTCCATGCTGCCCTCTGGGAAGAGGCTTAGCAGCATTCAATGCACCCAGCAGATTCTGCAACAGCTTCTTCCCCCACTGCCATCAGTTTGCCTTACTGTTGAGAAAACTCTAAATCAAGTCACAGACTCTGCATCACACTGATAACACCAAACCAAAATTTTGCATATTTGTACAATAAATAGTTTAATGCTCTGAACCACCATAACAATGTGTTTTTGCACCATGTCTT